>NC_142862.1:27015567-27166413 GCF_061612785.1 Hesperophylax consimilis
GTAGCAGCTTGTTTTTTCTACATTGATCTAATGTCCAATGTTGTAATATGTCTAATGTTGGACAAATATTGAAAATATTCCGCCTTCATTGAAAAAAGGCTCCGCATTAAGATCCCTGAGAACTCCATTATTACAGTCAATGGAATACGGAAACAAATATGAGAGCTAGTACTAGTACTACTGGTAAAGGCGGAATATTTTCAATATTTGTCCAACATTAGACATATTACAACATTGGACATTAGATCAATGTTGAAAAAACAAGCTGCTACGCCGTTCGTTTTTTAGGCTTGCAATTTGCACGACTAATCTGCTGTTAGTCACGATTGGACAAAACAACAACCAAGTTTAAGTAGGTTTTTGGATGAAAAATGCAAATAATGTATGTAAGAAAGAACAGAACAGAAGAATAGAATAGTGAACAGAAGTAATGTAAGAACAGAACAGATTCAATGGAGTATAAATGCGTATTAGACCTACCGCAAGAACGGGGTCGAATTCCTTGTCATCATCGCATGCGTATTCCGTTGGTACTCCTGCGAAACACACATAGAAATGTTGGCAGTTGGACTCGTGGGGGATAATCGAAATAGTTGTCTCATTCAGTGGACAGACGTTGGGTTTTGGAGTTGTGGGTCCTTGCGTTGTTGAATTAAAAGGACTTTCTGTTGTTGTTGAGTTTGAAGGGCTCTCTGTCGTTGAATTTGTTGGTGGGCTTGATGTTGTTGAGTTAGATGGGCCTTCTGTTGTTGTTGAGTTGGAAGGATTTTCTGTTGTGGAATTTGTGGGTGGGCTTGATGTGGTTGAATTAGAAGGACTTTCTGTTGTTGTTGAGTTTGTAGGGCTCTCTGTCGTTGAATTTGATGGTGGGCTTGATGTTGTTGAGTTAGATGGGCCTTCTGTCGTAGTTGAGTTGGAAGGACTTTCTGTTGTTGTTGAATTGGAAGGTCCTTCTGTAATTGTGGAGTTTGAATCCGGTGTGGTTTGGGAAATAGTGGTATTTGTGCTTGGCGCTTCAGTAGTTGTAGTATTGGATGATGGAGTAGTAATTCCACAACCACCTGGTTTGGGCCAATCGCAGACCTGTAAAATTAAAATCAAATTTTATTTGTCGATAGCAATATACGGTGTGCGCAGGTTTTTAGATTTATAATATCCACTTGTTTATTATAGACTAAGCACACCTTGGGGAGCATGCTTGAGGACCAGTTTCTAAATGTGTTCTTTGTAACACCTCTACCATATAGAAGTATTTTAGTTTACAGGGAAGGGGACTTCAAACCTCCCCCCCCCCCCCCGTCGCCTTAGTATTCCGTAGGAAAAAGACAATAGTAACAACTCGAAGATTACATTCCTAGAAAGTACAATAATACTAGCAACGACCCATGAAAAATCAATGGATAATCTGTATTCTCGACCGTTACGATCGTTAAAATAATTTTCTTTTAAAATTATTCCAGCTAATAAATTCTTTATAAGCTTGTCTGAATTCTTGACACAATCAGTAAGATTTTTTAAAATTACACTTCCATCTATGTCACAGACAGACTCACAACCAAAGTTAGTATTTTCAACAAGAGAAGACTGATAGTGTGAATTCTTGACAAATCAGTTAAAATTTTGGAAATGATAGTTAAAATAATTTTCTGTTTACATTTTTGTATTATAAACACTCCAATTTTGAAAATGGCACTTAAATGGAAAGGAAACGTTCTGCAGTACTTTGAACCGGAGTTACAGACAGACAGAGTCACAACCGAAATTAGTATTTTAAACTATTTTTCTAGAAACCCTTTTGAGCAGTAAAGGTACAATTACAACGTTGGTGATTATTACTTACATTGGCTTCAGGGTTGAACTCCAGTCCAGCGGGGCAAGTTTTCTCTACCAGAATGCCATTTAAGCATGTGTAAAATTTGTCACAGGCCTCCTCGTGAGGCAGATAGAGAGTTACATTCTGGTCGATAGGGCAGTTTGGCACCCTGGACATGTCCTCCACGTTTCGTTTAAAAGAACCCGAACTTGTTGAGTTTATTGGTGGGCTTTGTGTTGTTGAATTAGAAGGTCCTCCTGTAATCGTGGAGTTTGAATCTGGTGTAGTTTGGCCAATAGTGGTGTTTGTGCTTGGCGCTTCAGTAGTTGTAGTATTGGATGACGGAGTAGTAATTCCACAACCACCTGGCTTGGGCCAATCGCAGACCTGTAAAATGAAAATCAAATGTTATTTGTCAATGGCAATAAAAGGTGTGTGCTGGTTTGTAGATTTACAATATCTTATTTTTTATTATAGGCTAAGTACACCCTGGGAAGCATGTTTACGAACTGAACTAGTTTCTAAAGGTGTACCTCTACAGTACAGAAGTGGTGTAGTTTACAGGAAAGGGGACTTTAACCCCCCCCCCCCCCTCCCTCCATCGGCCTTAGTATTCCGTAAGAAAAAAAGACAATAGTACCTACTCGGTGATTACATTCCTGTAAAGTAAAATAATACTAGCAAATTTTCAACAGTCTGTTCCATTTTTGAAAATTAATTAAAATACTAATTTGAACCGGAGTTACAGACAGAGTCACAACCGAAATTACTGTTTTGAACTATTTGCACTTATTCTTCCCCCCCCCGCTCTCTCCTGCAGAGTTTAACCCCCCCCCCATGTGAATGCTATAGTTACGTCACTGCTTCTACCATTGACTAATCTCCGTTAGGTTCGGTTTGTTTATTCTTTTCCTTCACTTTTTTCCTTTCTGTTTTTTTCAAGTAACCAGTTTGAACAGACAAGTTACAGTTACTAATTTAGCATTTATTTTTTATTTTTTTATTTTTATTTATTTTTTATATATTCAATAATATTGTTATTGGGTTTGTAAAAAAAGTTTATTTTTAAACAAGTTCTGCTGTGTACTTATTATTACGCGTGACAGCTGTTTCGCCCTCTGAAGGCATTATAATATGTTTATATAAACTGTTTTTATAAACCCAATAACAAAATTATTGAATAAATAAAAAATTAAAATTAAAATGGGGTTCTACAAATTTAACTTGATAACAATAAAAAAATAAGAATTGGCGTTTATTACTTACATTGGCTTCAGGGTTGAACTCTAGTCCTGCGGGGCAGGTGTTCTCTTCCAGAATGCCATGTAAACACGTGTAAAATTTGTCACAGGCCTCCTCGTGAGGCAGATAAAGAATGTCTTCCTGGTCGAGGGGGCAGTTAGGCACCCTGGACATGTCCCCCATGTTACGTTTAAAAGAACCCGAACTTGTTGAGTTTATTGGTGGGCTTTGTGTTGTTGAATTAGAAGGTCCTCCTGTAATTGTGGAGTTTGAATCTGGTGTGGTTTGGCCAATAGTGGTGTTTGTGCTTGGCGCTTCAGTAGTTGTAGTATTGGATGACGGAGTAGTAATTCCACAACCACCTGGCTTGGGCCAGTCGCAGACCTGTAAAATTAAAATCATAGGTAGGTACTTTGATATATATTATTTTGTGATATTGTTTATTGTATAATTTTGTGTCATACATGTATTAAAAATTAAAAATGTTTTATATATATTATTTGTAGAACCTACAGACAAGCCGTCATGTGTGACAGCTTTGTGGGACTGCATATACCTGTATCTTTAAAAATTTATAATAAATAAAAAAAAAAAAAAAAAAAAAAAGTTATTTTTCAATGGCAATAAAAGGTGTGCAATGGTTTGTAGATTTATAATATCTAATTGTTAATTGTACACCTAACAAAAGTATAAGTTACAAAGTTGGCGTTTATTACTTACATTGGCTTCAGGGTTGAACTCCAGTCCCACGGGGCAGGTGATCTCTTCCAGAATACCTTGTAAGCACGTGTAAAACTTGTCACAGGCCTCCTCATGAGGCAGATAGAGAGTGTCTTCCTGGTCGATGGGGCAGTTTGGCACCCTGGACATGTCCTCCACATTTATGCAACTCTAAAATAATAATAATAATTCGTTCATTTGTACAGCGTCGCATTTTGTGGAAAATTACCTCAAGGGCGCAAATAAATAAATAGAGAGCTAATCATGCTTATAAGAATGCGCCAATCAACAAAGCGACTTAAATGCTTCGATTCTGCATTGATCGTTGACATTTGCAACGTCACTTAGAGACAGTTTAGCAACTATCTCTTGACGCATGTAATAAAATGGTAAAACTGCCCCTTTAACCATTATTCTTCTACTTTGCTCTATTTCCTATCAACCTTATTAACTTCTGGTTGTACCAACGCAACATGTAACAGTGCATGGCCAAAGAGTTCGTGGCTATCGTCGATATTTCTAGCTAAGAAGTGTGTGTCAATAAAAGAGTTCATTGCAATCCCTGCGATGAAATGGCGTGATGGCAAGTGAAGAAGTGAGTATCAATAAAAGAGTTCATGGCTGTCCCTGCGGTGAAATAGTGTGATGGCAAGTTAATAAGTGAGTGTCAATAAAAGAGTTCATGGCTGTCCCTGCGGTGAAATGGCGTGATGGCTAGTGAAGAAATTGAATGAAAAAAAAAACAATTTAAATAGGTACCTTCGTGTCGCGGTTGTAGTGGAATCCTGGGTCGCAGGCGACAACGCTAGCCTGTCCGTTCCTGCAGACGTAAAAGAGTTTGCCGCTTTTGTCATGTTGAAGGGCGAGAGGGGGCTTGCCGGCGCAAGACAAACAGCTGCCTAGGCCCAGAAGAGACGCGGCCACCACGAGGTATGCTGGAAAGATCAAGACAAACAATAATAAATACAGAGGGCAGCGTCGAAGGTGAAACAATGGTAACACGACGCACTCCCGCAAGTGCACTGCAAAAAGTCAAAATATGTCAAACAGGGATAGTGGTGTTTTTGTTGCAGTTTGAATTATGTTTTTTTTACAGTACTCTAACATACGCTGATATGTATGAACCAAATGGTTATTATTATTTTTCATACATTTAAATTGTAAAATCTATAGATACATCAAAATCAAGTTTCAATTGGGATTCTCCCAGACATCTGGAGATTAACTAAAATAACCCCTATCTACAAGAAGGGAGATAAACGCGATATCCGGAATTATCGACCAGTTGCCGTTCTATGTTCCATCATGAAAATATTCGAGAAAATTCTACATAAATATATACTTAATCACGTTAATCCAACTCTTGATGACCGTCAATATGGTTTTAGACCCCAGATGTCAGTAACATCAAACCTCTTATGCATCTCAGATTTCTTATCACAAACTCTCGACAATCGGGGACAGGTGGATGTTGCTTATTTCGACCTGGAAAAAGCATTCGACAAGGTTGACATCGACATTCTTCTAAATAAGCTAGCTTCATTTGGTTTTTCCAAAAGACTACTCTGTTTTTTTGCTTCATATTTTCGAAATCGTAGACAGTTTGTTTATTATAAGGGTTCCAGTTCTTTGGAATTCACAGTTTTTTCTGGAGTTCCTCAGGGGTCTATCCTTGGACCACTTCTGTTTCTGATTTTTATCAACGATATTGGTTCAGTCATCACACATTCGCTGTATTTACTATTTGCAGATGACTTGAAACTATATCGTTCAATAAAAAACCATCTTGACTGTATTCTCCTTCAACGTGACATTGACTGCGTCTCAAACTGGGCCAAAATAAATGGCTTGAACTTCAGTACACCCAAGTGCAATATCGTCTCGTATACAAGATCAAAGAAACCGCATGTATTTGAATATACAATCAATGAAATTATTCTCCAACACCTAAATCAAATCAAAGATCTAGGAGTTATTTACGACAGCAAACTAACCTTTCACCAACACATCGATGATTTAATAAGCAGAGGATACAGGCTTCTCGGCTTCGTAATTAGAAACTCATATCCGTTTCGTAACACAAAAACACTGACGTTATTATATAACACACTAGTCCTAAGTGTACTTGAATCAAACTCGATCATCTGGGCTCCACATGAATTAACATACACTTTACGCATTGAAAGAGTCCATAAATTTTTTTTAAGGTTTTTATTCTCGCGGCTCTATGGACGTTACCCTTGGCTTTACCCATCGATTTATATATTAGGCATGACCAATTACCACTCCCTAGAGACACGTAGAGGTATTGCTTTGCTTAAATATTTTTCCAACTAATAAACGGTCACTTATCTAATAATGAGATACTGGCCCAATTAAATTTTTTTGTACCAGAGTCTCACTCTCGAGGACGTCATCACAATCTTCTATATAGTAGAGCAAGCCGCACTAATTTATTAATGAACTCACCTGTGGGGAGAGCTACGTGCTTTTTGAATGCGGTAGATAAGAAATTAGATTTATTTTTTGTGTCCTATAGCGCATTTACGAGATTTTTGGCATTGCATATACACTGCATAAATGGTACAATTATAACGTCTTAGGCTTTATTACCTGTAATTGTTATAAATAAATGTACAAATTATATATATAAATAAATAAATAAATAAATAAATATTGAAAACTTTTTACCGCCATTTCAAAATCGCCCGTTTTCTGCCTACATATATAATTATGAAAATCTGATTATTATCTTATAGTTAATAGGATTGTTGTTAACGGAAGTGGCGCCCTCTGTTATTTTAAAAAAGAACTGTTGAAGTTTCCAAACAGCATCCTCGATGAGACAAAAGAAAATTTACAAAACTTGGTATTTCTCAGTTTCAACAACAATTTTCGGACCCATTTAACAAATTAAATAATTTTTACAGAAAAATAAAATTTTCGCAACATGGAAAATTAACTAATAGCACATTATATATAAAAAAGGTCAAATGTTTTTTATAAAAAAAACCTGACCCATTTCGAAAAACAAAATAAATTTCTAACCAAAAATAACGTATTCCGAAGTTAAATATAAAAATCTATCTATAATTATGTTTTTCACCGATTGCTTTGAAACTTCTTCACCGTTTGCTTTGAAAGTTCTTCACCGATTGCTTTGAAAGTTCTTCACCGATTGCTTTGAAACTTCTTCACCGATTGCTTTGACAGTTCTTCACCGATTGCTTTGAAACTTCTTCACCGATTGCTTTGACAGTTCTTCACCGATTGCTTTGAAACTTCTTCACCGTTTGCTTTGAAAGTTCTTCACCGATTGCTTTGAAAGTTCTTCACCGATTGCTTTGAAACTTCTTCACCGATTGCTTTGAAAGTTCTTCACCGATTGCTTTGAAAGTTCTTCACCGATTGCTTTGAAACTTCTTCACCGATTGCTTTGACAGTTCTTCACCGATTGCTTTGAAACTTCTTCACCGTTTGCTTTGAAAGTTCTTCACCGATTGCTTTGAAAGTTCTTCACCGATTGCTTTGAAACTTCTTCACCGTTTGCTTTGAAAGTTCTTCACCGATTGCTTTGAAAGTTCTTCACCGATTGCTTTGAAACTTCTTCACCGATTGCTTTGACAGTTCTTCACCGATTGCTTTGAAACTTCTTCACCGTTTGCTTTGAAAGTTCTTCACCGATTGCTTTGAAAGTTCTTCACCGATTGCTTTGAAACTTCTTCACCGATTGCTTTGAAAGTTCTTCACCGATTGCTTTGAAAGTTCTTCACCGATTGCTTTGAAACTTCTTCACCGATTGCTTTGAAACTTCTTCACCGTTTGCTTTGAAAGTTCTTCACAGATTGCTTTGAAAGTTCTTCACCGATTGCTTTGAAACTTCTTCACCGATTGCTTTGACAGTTCTTCACCGATTGCTTTGACAGTTCTTCACCGATTGCTTTGAAACTTCTTCACTGATTGCTTTGAAACTTCTTCACCGTTTGCTTTGAAAGTTCTTCACCGATTGCTTTGAAAGTTCTTCACCGATTGCTTTGAAACTTCTTCACCGATTGCTTTGACAGTTCTTCACCGATTGCTTTGAAACTTCTTCACCGTTTGCTTTGAAAGTTCTTCACCGATTGCTTTGAAAGTTCTTCACCGATTGCTTTGAAACTTCTTCACCGATTGCTTTGAAAGTTCTTCACCGATTGCTTTGAAAGTTCTTCACCGATTGCTTTGAAACTTCTTCACCGATTGCTTTGAAACTTCTTCACCGTTTGCTTTGAAAGTTCTTCACAGATTGCTTTGAAAGTTCTTCACCGATTGCTTTGAAACTTCTTCACCGATTGCTTTGACAGTTCTTCACCGATTGCTTTGACAGTTCTTCACCGATTGCTTTGAAACTTCTTCACCGTTTGCTTTGAAAGTTCTTCACCGATTGCTTTGAAAGTTCTTCACCGATTGCTTTGAAAGTTCTTCACCGATTGCTTTGAAAGTTCTTCACCGATTGCTTTGAAACTTCTTCGCCGATTGCTTTGACAGTTCTTCACCGATTGCTTTGAAACTTCTTCACCGTTTGCTTTGAAAGTTCTTCACCGATTGCTTTGAAAGTTCTTCACCGATTGCTTTGAAACTTCTTCACCGATTGCTTTGAAAGTTCTTCACCGATTGCTTTGAAAGTTCTTCACCGATTGCTTTGAAACTTCTTCACCGATTGCTTTGACAGTTCTTCACCGATTGCTTTGAAACTTCTTCACCGTTTGCTTTGAAAGTTCTTCACCGATTGCTTTGAAAGTTCTTCACCGATTGCTTTGAAACTTCTTCACCGATTGCTTTGAAAGTTCTTCACCGATTGCTTTGAAAGTTCTTCACCGATTGCTTTGAAACTTCTTCACCGATTGCTTTGACAGTTCTTCACCGATTGCTTTGAAACTTCTTCACCGTTTGCTTTGAAAGTTCTTCACCGATTGCTTTGAAAGTTCTTCACCGATTGCTTTGAAAGTTCTTCACCGATTGCTTTGAAAGTTCTTCACCGATTGCTTTGAAACTTCTTCACCGATTGCTTTGACAGTTCTTCACCGATTGCTTTGAAACTTCTTCACCGTTTGCTTTGAAAGTTCTTCACCGATTGCTTTGAAAGTTCTTCACCGATTGCTTTGAAACTTCTTCACCGATTGCTTTGAAAGTTCTTCACCGATTGCTTTGAAAGTTCTTCACCGATTGCTTTGAAACTTCTTCACCGATTGCTTTGACAGTTCTTCACCGATTGCTTTGAAACTTCTTCACCGTTTGCTTTGAAAGTTCTTCACCGATTGCTTTGAAAGTTCTTCACCGATTGCTTTGAAACTTCTTCACCGATTGCTTTGAAAGTTCTTCACCGATTGCTTTGAAAGTTCTTCACCGATTGCTTTGAAACTTCTTCACCGATTGCTTTGACAGTTCTTCACCGATTGCTTTGAAACTTCTTCACCGTTTGCTTTGAAAGTTCTTCACCGATTGCTTTGAAAGTTCTTCACCGATTGCTTTGAAACTTCTTCACCGATTGCTTTGAAAGTTCTTCACCGATTGCTTTGAAAGTTCTTCACCGATTGCTTTGAAACTTCTTCACCGATTGCTTTGACAGTTCTTCACCGATTGCTTTGAAAGTTCTTCACCGATTGCTTTGAAAGTTCTTCACCGATTGCTTTGAAAGTTCTTCACCGATTGCTTTGAAACTTCTTCACCGATTGCTTTGACAGTTCTTCACCGATTGCTTTGAAACTTCTTCACCGTTTGCTTTGAAAGTTCTTCACCGATTGCTTTGAAAGTTCTTCACCGATTGCTTTGAAACTTCTTCACCGATTGCTTTGAAAGTTCTTCACCGATTGCTTTGAAACTTCTTCACCGATTGCTTTGAAAGTTCTTCACCGATTGCTTTGAAAGTTCTTCACCGATTGCTTTGAAACTTCTTCACCGTTTGCTTTGAAAGTTCTTCACCGATTGCTTTGAAAGTTCTTCACCGATTGCTTTGAAACTTCTTCACCGATTGCTTTGAAAGTTCTTCACCGATTGCTTTGAAAGTTCTTCACCGATTGCTTTGAAACTTCTTCACCGATTGCTTTGACAGTTCTTCACCGATTGCTTTGAAACTTCTTCACCGTTTGCTTTGAAAGTTCTTCACCGATTGCTTTGAAAGTTCTTCACCGATTGCTTTGAAACTTCTTCACCGATTGCTTTGAAAGTTCTTCACCGATTGCTTTGAAAGTTCTTCACCGATTGCTTTGAAAGTTCTTCACCGATTGCTTTGAAACTTCTTCACCGATTGCTTTGACAGTTCTTCACCGATTGCTTTGAAACTTCTTCACCGTTTGCTTTGAAAGTTCTTCACCGATTGCTTTGAAAGTTCTTCACCGATTGCTTTGAAACTTCTTCACCGTTTGCTTTGAAAGTTCTTCACCGATTGCTTTGAAAGTTCTTCACCGATTGCTTTGAAAGTTCTTCACCGATTGCTTTGAAAGTTCTTCACCGATTGCTTTGAAACTTCTTCACCGATTGCTTTGACAGTTCTTCACCGATTGCTTTGAAACTTCTTCACCGTTTGCTTTGAAAGTTCTTCACCGATTGCTTTGAAAGTTCTTCACCGATTGCTTTGAAAGTTCTTCACCGATTGCTTTGAAAGTTCTTCACCGACCGCTTTAAAATTTTGACACAACATTGCACTCGAATACGCGTGTGTTTTTATGTATTTTGTAGATTTAAATCTTTTTATTTTCTGAGTTTCTCCCGTTTCTCATGCTATATTCACATTTTCACAATCTCTAAATATAATTATTGATATTGTTTCGATAAATACTTTTTTATTGCTTTGTGATGTCGACAGGGCCATGAGCCAAACGGAGCCTGGCGTTAGTAAAAACATCAAGGGCGCTGTATTGGGCGTAACATATTATCAGCGCCATGGCTCCATGGCTCATCGGCAAGCCGGACTACTCCAATTGCGCCTGCAGAGGGCCGGCCCTGGCTGTCCTTGACGTTATATTATTGTTTCAGAAACATTAGACCTTGTAGTAGGTAGGTACATAATTAATATTGCTTTAAATAGGGTTTTCCAATAAGAGGTGCTATTTTGATATTCAATCGTAAAAGATTTAAAAGGTTTCGTTGCTTGTGTGACACGTAGCGCCGTCTTGTTGAAAATAAACGTTGTCCAGATCAATACCATCCAATTCCGGCCATAAAAAATCATTAATCTCGATGCAATCCATTCACCGTAACTGATGCTCCAGCCTCATTTTCGAAAAAGTAAGGTCCAATGACTCCGCCGGACCATAAACCGCACCAAACAGTCACACGTTGAGGATAGAGAGGCTTTTCAACAATAACTCTTGGGTTTTCCGAGCCCCAGATGCGACAATTTTGCTTGTTGACGAAGCCACCGAGGTGGAAATGGGCCTCATCACTCAAGATGATTTGCATTTGATTAACTCAAGTGAATTTTAATAATTTCAATGCATTGTTGAAGCGTGTATCGTTTAATTTTTATTAATGGCGTAGTTTCTACTTGTCAAATGTCAAAAAATGACAGCTTCAAAAGTAACATCTACCGAAGTAGCGGGCTATTCAAAATAACACCTCTTATTGGAAAACCCTGTAGAAAACAAAAACTATAATGAAATCAAATTTTATCTTCTTTCACATAGTGCGTACGTGTAGTTTGTCTGTCAAAGATATTATCACAAATAATCAATATGTTGATTACATCGTGTGCTAGTCATTTGGGCAGGTACTTTTTAACTTTAGATGTATTAATTTAATCAAAATTATTTAGTTAAATAGCACTCAGGTTTTATTGATGTGATGTCATTGTTTATTGATTAGTAGATATATACCTATATCCGTCGTTTAAGATTTAAATGATTGTAGTTTATTGATAAATATTTAGCCGAAACTAGGTAAACACCTAGCAATAATAATACATGTTGTAATCATACTGAGATTTTGATAATCATATAATTATAATTTAAAACTTGCTCACATAATCTACCTAGTATAAACCTAAATATTGCACATAGAATCCCTGTAAATATAAATATAAAAATAATGTGTTCTTTGGGGATGGGGAGGGTATTTTTAAGGAATGGAAGGAAGGGGTGGGGAGGAATCTAGGGATCAGTACGTCCAGGAGTGACAGACTTATGAATATATCCCTCCTGCTGCGGAGAACGATCAGTTGGAGAGGTCAAAGGGTCTACCCAAACCGGCCCCTCCCGATACGGCACCCCACGATGTTCGTGGTCAGGCGCGTCCTGAACACACCTCACTCGATGAACCCGTATCACAAACACAAATAACCAAACGTAGCGAACTACTTGGTGTGACCTATGGCATAGGTGTTGGTTATCCAATAAATGGTTCCCTGGGCGGCGGTATCCAAAACCGCCTCCCAAATTGATTGTCTATTTATATGTATAATTAATGTAATTTACAAATTTTTTGTTCTTTTTAAAAATTAGCTCCACACAGGAGGCCCGGAGGAAAATAATGCCTATGTTATTTTTGGGGAGGAAGAAGAGAAAGAAGGAATGGGTGGAAAGGAATGAAAGGAAAGGAACGCCGTTCGCGGTTGCTTCATTCCATTTCCATAATTCGTGGTTCGGCTTGCGGATTTTTTATCCTGTTTATACGTAGCCTTACACCAACTGTTTATAAGTAGACTTATACCAATTGCACTAATCACTAATCGACTGCGGTAAATGGGTTATACGTTTTTAAAACGTGTTAGACTCTACTAACAATTCTTAAAGTAACCAATTTCCTTGATAATTTTGGGGCTTAGAGTTTGATAGGAGATTTGTTGAAGTTTAGGGTTTGAGTTATATATTATAGAAATGATTAATTAAATGCTATTAGTGGTAAAAAATGGAGAGCAAAGGATTACATGAATAAAAAAATTAAATTCAGTGAGATTATGGTATCCCTAATTGCATATTGGGAGGTTGAAGAGAATGAGGAGAGGAAGGAGATGGGGGCGAGGAAGGTTGGTAATTAAAATTTTAATGATCATCTAATCCCTTGGACAATTTCGGGAGATATTCTTCACAGACAACAAACAATAGTAGATCTTTTTGGGAGGTACATCTCCCACCAGCGTGACACGGTCTCATAAAAGTTATGCTACCTCATTTTATATTGCGGTGAGAAATATGATTTAAACAATTTTAGAAAGAGAGAATAACACTTTTCAGTTTGCATTAAAAAAATACTATAAACGCTTCCGAAATTTTTTAAATAATTCTGTGAAACAATATTAAGGACACGTTGTTTTCAAGTTCTGTAAAGGTTCTATTCAAGTTTTGTTATAATATCATTATTGCACAGTTGTTTCACACAGCTGAAATGAAAACAGAACTTAAAAAAGTGAAGAGACAATAACTTTTATGACACTTTGCCTAATTAAATACGTTTTTTAATTACGTGTAAAGTAGTAATTACAATTTCACATAACCATCAGTACCTAAGCTACATAAAAAAAACTTTATCTTTGTTTGCGTTAAAAACAACTTTATTTGTAATTGCATATGTCGATTTCTAATACTAAGATCTGAAAGTCTTTCAATTTACTTTCAAGAACATTATTTTATATAGAAATACGTCCAAAAACAGCGAATTTATCTGGAAACAAAAATCTATTAAGAAAAATACATTGCCAGAATAGGGGTTAATTTAATTACTTACCAATCATGCTAACAATTGGCTTTTTTTTATAAATGAACCACAATAAATTAGTATCTATAATGATTAACCTCAACACAAACACTAACCTGATAACAATAAATCAGTGCTTTATATTGCAAATCTTTACTGTCAAAAAGTGAGGAACGCGGGTGAAATTGGTTCTGTTGATAAAATATTTACATTTCGACCGTCCCCAAGAACCGAAAAGGTCAATAAATATAGTGCTATTTAATATTTTGCATTAAACCCTATTTATTTAATTGGAGAAATACAGGGTTTTCCAATAAGATGTGTTATTTTGATGTTCAATCGTAAAAGATCAATGGTTTCGTTGCTTGTGTGGCACGTAGCGCCGCACAGTGGGCTGAAAATTGCCTTTCATAGACATAGACACTTGAATTTTCAAGGGTATTTTTTTTTGCTAGAAATGGATTCTGCTGATCATTACTATGCTATAAAATGTCGTACGAAGCAATTGCGTGTACAAATGAAGGAGTTATAATTTTTTTAAGAAAAATTTGTATGGCGCTGACATTAAAAATGAGGCTATCTCTGGAATCATAAGGTTGGCCGTTCTATCTTTACACACAGATAATACTACTATTTATTTGTATTTTTTTGACATACTTCATATTGTGGCGCAAGGTGCGATTATTTTTTTAAAAATCCTCAAAGTTGAAAAAAACCCTTTTTAATGTTGATGATTCATTTTAATGCTTAAATGCTTTTAGGCTTGCAGTGTAAATAAAATATTGTAAACTAGACAAAGCATACTCATATGTAAAGCATTTAAGCATTAAAATGAATCTTCAACATAAAAAAGTATTTTTTTCAACTTTGAGGATTTTTTAAAAAAAAATCACAAGTTTCGCCACAGTACAAAGTATGTCAAAAAAATAAAAATAAATAGTAGTATATTTGTGTGTAAGGATATAATGGTCAACCTTATGATTCCAGAGATAGCCTCATTTTTAATGTCAGTTCCATACAAATTTTTCTTAAAAAAATGATGACTCCTTCATTTGTACACGCAATTCCTTCATACAAAATTTTATAGGATATTAATGATCAGCAGAATCCATTTCTAGCCAAAAAAAATACACTTGAAAATTCTAATCTCTATGTCTATGAAAGGCGATTTTCAGCCCACTGTGCACAGTGTTTTGGCTTGCAGTGTAAATAAAATATTGTAAACTAGACAAAGCATACTCACATGTAAAGCATTTAAGCATTAAAATGATTCATCAACAAAAAAAAGATTTTTTTTCTACTTTAGGATTTTTAAAAAAATAATCGCACCTTGCGCCACAATATGAAGTATGTCAAAAAAATACAAATAAATAGTAGTATTATCTGTGTGTAAAGATAGAACGGCCAACCTTATGATTCCAGAGATAGCCTCATTTTTAATGTCAGCGCCATACAAATTTTTCTTAAAAAAATTATAACTCCTTCATTTGTACACGCAATTGCTTCGTACGACATTTTATAGCATAGTAATGATCAGCAGAATCCATTTCTAGCAAAAAAAAATGCCCTTGAAAATTCAAGTCTCTATGTCTATGAAAGGCGATTTTCAGCCCACTGTGCGCCGTCTTGTTGAAAATAAACGTTGTCCAGATCAATACCATCCAATTCCGGCCATAAAAAACATTAATCATCTCTCGATAGCGCAATCCATTCACCGTAACTGTTGCTCCAGCCTCATTTTTGAAAAAGTAAGGTCCAATAAGGTCCTCCGCCGGACCATAACCCGCACCAAACAGTCACACGTTGAGGATAGAGAGGCTTTTCAACAATAACTCTTGAGTTTTCCGAGCCCCAGATGCGACAATTTTGCTCGTTGACGAAGCCACCGAGGTGAAAATGGGCCTCATCACTCAAGATTATTTGCATTTAATTCACTCAAGTGAATTTTAATCATTTCAATGCGTTGTTGAAGCTTGTATCGTTCCATTTTTATTAATGGCGTAGTTTCTACTTGTCTAATGTCAAAAAATGACAGCTTCAAAAGTAACATCTACCGAAATAGCGCGCTATTCAAAATAACACCTCTTATTGGAAAACCCTGCATATCATTAAAAACAGAAAAACTAACAATCTCCAAAAAGATATCTGAACACTTCAGAGCATGTAAACTCGGCCACCCTGACAAATCGACAATTGCCGGACATTACTTTGGATTTTTTCCTGAAGTCCTGGGGTGACCCAAAACATATAGAACACGACTGATTACGTAGGCAATTGAAGTTCATAAAAATCCCGTAAATATTAATAGAGACCATGGAGCTAAGCTCAGTAGTTCTTGGTATTCGGTAATTGACGGCTACACCAAAACTAAACGCAGAAAACCATTTTAAAATTATATGTTTATATCAGCTCTTAGTGAGTTGGAGCTGGTAACACGGTATTGCATCTTCATACATAACCACATACTTCATCAGAACCTTAGATTACACGATATGATAGGAGGTTTTTGTGGTTTGTGACACAACCACACAAGCGTTTTTGTCTGGCTTGTGCACTCAGCCAGGCCCCGCTACTTTTGCCGGCCGGAGGAATCCCGCCGGCCCACTGAACAGGCGCCCGCGCCCACCCAACTGCCTTTATCAAGGCAATCTTTCACGCAAAACACTCAACTTACGAAGATCCACGCTGGCCCCCACAAACCGCCCGCAAGCACCTGAGACGTGCTCCCTTTTTAAGAGGAGTCACCGCTCGAAACAGATGACCATGTTCCCGACCCGGATGCTCCCCATTGACCACGAGGACTCCCCGGTCGTGGTACCGCCCGGCGCTCGCCAAATTGCGCATCGCACTAAGACCGGGACCGTGCGCTATACGGTCCCCGCACCACAGCCCCGCCCCGAGGACCCAAGGACCCGGAGACCATCCACCACCACGACTGCCACCACGCCCGATGAAACGGAGATGACGGAGCCCGCAGCAGGCCCCTCTTGGGCAGCAGGACCCAGTCCTGCCCCCACGCGCCCCCCGATAGGCCCAGCGTCGGCCTACGTGGCGCCCCCGAGACCACAGCAGCCGATGGAGACGGCTGCCCCCCAGGATGGAGGCTGGACGAGGCCGTCCAACCCCGTGAAGAGGCCCATGTCCCCACGGGGACCACAACCGCTCCAGTGTGGCAACCGATTTGATGAGTTGCCCGAGGTAAGCGAAGGCGCCGGCGCGCCGCGTATAAAGCGTGCCAATACTAATAATAATTTCTCTCCCGCAGGTACCGGCAGGAGAGACCGCGTTCCCCCGGTCGTGATGACCCTGGGGAACATGACACACGCGCAGATCACAGCTGCGGTGCAAGGACATCTGGGGGCTGGTAAGCATTTTACTTTCAGGTATAACAGGGGCGGCACGGCCAACATCTTCGTGCGCACGATGGAGGACCATCGCGCCCTCACCAATGGACTGCGGGCGGAGGCTCGCGGCTTCCACACATTCACGGCCGAAGCAGAAAAGATGAAAAAGGCCGTCATCAAGGGCCTGCCGCTCGTAGAAGTGGAAGATATCAAGGCAGACCTGGAATCGCAGGGATTCCCAGCAGTGAAGGTGGTCAAGATGACCGCCTCAATAGAATATCCCATATACTTAGCGCACTTCAATAAGGAAGTCAACATGGGACAGCTGCGCGCGGCCGTCAAATACCTGTGCCACTGCCGAATTCGACTCCAGAAGCACAGGAGCAACCACCTTCAGCACGGCACTCAGTGCTACAGATGTCAAGACTTCGGGCATGGGTCCCGAAACTGCTCGCACACAGCAAGGTGCGTAAAATGCTTACTGGAGCATGCTTCGGCAGAATGCCCCAAGAAGACGAGAGATGAGCCCGCCGCATGCTGCAACTGCTCAGGCCCGCATCCCGCCAATTACCGAGGCTGCCCCAAGCGGGTAGCGTACGTCGCTTCAATACAGCAGCGACCTGCCAGAAGGGCCCAACGCCCGCCGGCAGAACAGAACCCGAGCAGGCCACCTCCTCAGCCGAGGACGGATGGACGCACATGGGCCAACGTAGCCGGAGGCACCGCCCCCGCCCAAGAGCAGCGCGAGACCGCGCCGCCCCCACAGCCACGCCCACAGCAGGAGCCCGTGCGCGCGCCCACCTCTTCAGATGACAACCTGGACCTGATGGCCCTGCTCCAAGGCCTCCTGAGGATGCGATCACAGCTCGCCCGCTGCGCAACAAGAGCAGACAAGCTCGTCATCCTGATTGAGCTCCTAGACACCCTCGATGCCTAATACCGAGACGGTGAAAGTCCTCGTATGGAACGCATTTAGCGTGCGCAACAAGACAGACGAACTGCTCGCTTTGGCAAACGAACTACACACCGACATTATTCTCCTATCAGAATCTCATTTGAATCCAAGCGTACCGCTGAGAGTGCAAGGTTTCGAGATTTATCGTGACGATCGACAAGGAAGATCAGGCGGAGGAACCGCAATATTCGTTCGACAATCTATGACGTCCACAAGAATACCTACTCCGAAGTTGAAGCACGCTGAAGCCACGATTATCGAAGTCACCATAGAGGGTAGAGCGCATACCATCATCTCCGTATACTGCACCCATAGTAACCTAGTGAGAGAAGATCTCAATAAATTGCTCAATCTGGGACCAATTGTTGTGATGGGAGGCGATTTGAACGCCAAACACAACTACTGGAATAACTACAGAGGTAATGCGAACGGAAATACGCTCTTTACACACATGCAGACAAATACCTATTCGATAATGGCGCCCGACAGACCTACGTACTACTCGCGACTATCTAGATATCCGAGTACATTGGATATAGTACTCGAGAAAAATGTTAAGACAATATCTCCACTGCGCACATTAGACGAACTGTCTTCGGACCACCTGCCCGTGAGCTTTACTATAGGCGGCACAACTTCAAGGACCCCCAGAAAACAGCGCAATTACAAGGATGCGAACTGGGAAGGATTCAAAAAAGAAGTCAACGAACGAATTCATCTCACTTCGGGAACTCTGCGCTCGCCACAAGAAATCGACGCAGCTACAAGCACTCTCACAGAGATTCTTCAAACAGCACAAGATACACACATTCCTCTCAAAGAAATACACCCATACACGATCAAGCTTCCCGAGTACGTTCTATCGCTCATCAAGGAGAAAAATCGCCTGCGACGCATGTTTCACCGCACACGCGACGAATATTTCAAGACAGCGTACAACTGCATGCAGAGGGAAATCAAGACCGAAATCGCAGAACTCAAGCGCGAACTCTGGGACAAAAAAGTCGCATCACTCACGCCGAAGGATAATTCCCTATGGAAAATGGCAAGCGCGCTGCGACATAAAGACTTCACAATCCCCCCGCTACAGAAATTGAACGGCCCCGGGACGGCGCTTTCGCTACAAGAAAAAGCTGAAACCATGGAACTAGGATCAATGGAAGCGGCATAATTTGTCGAGATGTATTAAATAATACGCAAAACCAATGAAGCTCCCATAATTGTCTACGCCCTTGTGGGGGGGGATAGAGACGGGGAAGAGCGGTAAGCGAGCGCGGAGGGGGCCGTGGGTCAGAGTTAAGGGCCGAACTGTGAACGGGCTGCACATTATTTTATTTATTTTTTATTAAAAAAACATCCTTAATTTTTTATCACATTTTGGGCATACAGCGCATTACGCATTATTTGCCAAACAAAGAATGGTGGTAAAAATATAAAATTAACTAGTGCAGAAAGGGAAGTAAAAAAAGACATACATATTGTTTATTTATTTATTGTACCATACATGTTATTGTTAATTACCTAAATCTGATTTCACGTAACTCTTTTTTTGCCAAATCAAGATTATGATCTTATCGTGTAGTGCGCGTCCAAATAAATCGGTATCAATCTTCAGGGAATGTATAGCAAGTGCAATTGGGTGAAAAACTAATGTTATGATCTTGCTGAAACTCGCAGCGCCATTCCTTGGTGCTAATATTGCGCAATTCATCAGTTTGAATAGATTTTTTTTGTATTAGGTAGAATTATTTTAAATAATCAACAGATTTGCAGAGTACAATTTTGTGCATTATTATATTCTTTTCTAATGTAAACTGGTGCTTGACTTTTAGGAAAGGAGTTGTCGTTAATAATATAAGAAAAAACTCTACAGTTTTACAGTGATAACAAAAAAAAGAAGAAAAAAAATCAAATTAAAGATAGGAGACATGAATAACAATTTTAAATAATTAATAAAATATTATGTTATAAACACAATTTATAGGCATGATACAAAATGAATAAATATAAACATCAAGCCATGGTTCCAAAAATACGATAAAAAACACGGAATATCTTAGAATATTTATCTACACCGGAAAAAGATAAAATGTGATACAAGTGAACTTTTAAGAGTTATTTATCGAAAAACCTAAAATAGTGACACACATCTGCCATGTGCGCGCATGACATCACAAAACTAGGATTTAAAGTACGACCTAGGTATATATATATACAGACGGTTCCCTGATCAACACATCGACAATTCAACACACATTTTAAAAGTACATTATAAAGTCATTAAAAACGAAGGAAAAAACCTAACCTAACCTACTTAACCCAGTTAATAAAGTTTTTGTTTCATCACTTTCCATGACTTTATACCACTTTTAAAATTCGTGTTGAATCGTCGATGTGTTGATTTATCAGGTCACCATACAAGACAAATCATTATAAACGTGTGTTATAATTAATAAAAAATAAAGGTTTGTTGGTAATTTTTAATTATTATAAAATAAGTTGACTGATTCGGCCCATTGACATTCGTCCGCCGCGTGATTCCGAGATGGCGTGCTGGCGTGATGGCGGTTGAAATGAACTCGTCAAAAAATTAACTATAAAATGTCTAATTGAGCGGTGTTTAAATACTTATATGTGAAAGGTAAGGCCGTCTTTCTTCTTAATTTTCTTCACAGAATTGCTTTTACACAATTTTACGGCGCAGTTGACCATTTTTCTATGTTTTATCAACGTTTTACTAGGAGCTCAATACGCGACCGAGGTGTAAAAGCTAATGTCAGCCGTCTCCGTAAAATTCCACAAAATTCACACTTGGAGCGCGCGGGCACACTTCACATGCTGTCTCTCTAGTATCCATACTCTTTGGCTGAAACACTCGCCGACGGGTTCGAGAGAGCCTACGCCGCTACAGACGGCCTTTCCGACCCGGCTACGGACCGGATCGTAGCTGACTCTCTACGAGACTTGAGGGAAGCGGAGCAGACAAACGCTGAAGATATTCACTTTGCTACGCCAAGCGAGATTGCTGTCACAATCAGGCGATTGAGAACAAACAAGGCGCCGGGAAGCGATCAAATTCACAACATTTTACTCAAACATCTCCCTCAAAAAGCCATTATCTACACAACAAAATTGTTCAATGCCTGCCTCATGACCGGGCATTTCCCCCAGATTTGGAAATCGGCGACCGTGCTGCCTTTCGCAAAGCCGAATAAAGATAGAACGCAGCCGACAAGCTACCGGCCGATTAGCCTATTATCTACGCTGAGCAAGGTATTTGAACAAATTATACTCAACAGGCTTGTACCACACCACGACGACAACAAGACTTTGCCAGACGAGCAGTTCGGCTTCAGAAAGAGGCACTCCACGACCCATCAACTCACCAGAGTAGCGGAATTTATCGCAAGAAAATTTAACGAACATCGCTTCACCGCCGCTGCGCTCATCGACCTAGAGAAGGCATTCGACACCGTATGGATAGACGGGCTCGTGCATAAGCTGCACCGCACTAACACGCCCATATACCTAACGAGACTGATACAGGAATACCTAAAGAATAGATCGTTCAGAGTGTTCTTAAGGAACGTGCTATCTTCAATGCGTGAGATTCCAAAAGGCGTGCCGCAAGGAAGTTTACTGGGACCATTTCTCTTCATTCTATTCACCTACGACATCCCCCGAGACGAGAGATGCAATCTGTCTATCTACGCAGATGACGTCAAACTATACGTTTCTTCGCTGAAAGCGAACATGGCCGCGATTTACCTGCAGAGGGCGCTCGACGCGCTCGTAGAGTATTACAAGAAATGGCGCCTGAAACTGAACGAGGCGAAAACCGAAGCCATCATGTTCACGAGAAAACGTATAAATAGAACACCTGACTTCAACATCGAAATGGGAGGACACAGCATAGAATGGAAAGATGAAGTGACATATCTGGGCCTGACCATGGACTCCCGCCTCAACTGGAAATCTCACCAAGCGAAGATGCACACGCGCACGCGACAAGCGATCGGCATGATGAAGCCAATTTTCAATAGACGGAGTCCGCTACTTCCCAAAACCAAACTCCTCGTCTACTACTCGCTCATTCGTCCAGTACTCTCTTATGCGATTCCCGTATGTAGCAGCATCTCACACTCAGACCACAAGAATCTACAGACACTTCAAAATCTCTGCATTAAAATCACATACAACACGAGACTCAGAACAAACTTGAAGAGATTACACGAACGAGAACAAATTCCAACTCTATACGAATTCACACACAGACTGACTGAACGCTTTTACAAATCACTCACACTTAGTAAAAATCAACTAATACGAGACATAGGACAATACAATGCTCCGAGCGACCTGACATTCAGATACACACATAGACTACCTAAACACATCCTCATGGACCATGACCACATATGGCACATACCAGAACTAGACGCGGACGAATAGCGAGCAGTAGGTATTTCCTAAACTCCCGACCTTCCTCCCAAATATATAATGTTTATATATCTATTTATATATTTATATAATATTTTATAATTTGTATGTATATGTATGTTTATTTTCTATCTTCCCATAAGTATATATTAACATAAAAACAGACACACACACACACATCTCAAAATGCAGGACATCATATACCGATGTTACTGAAGGCCGCATACGTTTCAAGTTGACGTTCGGCCGCTCCTTCCTGGGTAAGGTTTTCTGCGATTTTCCTTACTCCCAACGGCAAATGCGGAAGGATTCCAACAATAGGGCGCAGCCAAAATTTCCCCTTCCCATTCCCAACACAACACAAACAGACACGTATGTAATATATGGCCGCTGTAGGTCGCCGCTGGTGCTGATGCTGGATGATGATACATGCAATTTTAGTAGGGTTTTTAGGTAACAAATTTTTTCCCTACCGAGAAAATACAAGGCCTCTAAGTCTATAAAAGCCAGGTAATATTTGAATAAACCCATATGAGGTAAAAATTGTGAGGCGCATATGACGCCGTTCTATTTGTATAAAGAACATTAACTTTAAATTCAGTAAATTTAAATGATTCACCACTTCATGGAATATAAGAATCTAGAAAATGAAAAAAAAAAAACCTTAGATTACACATCTGCCCTAACGCCAGCCAACACACCTGTCCGGAACGTTGGCTAAAGAAGGAGGTAGCGTACCACGGCATAATACCCCAAAAACAAATCACTATTAAACCGCTCGTCTGCAAAACAACACATTGGCACATCCGACATTGTTATCGAGACCGTCGATTTATTTTTCTTTTTCGTTCATCGTTGATTATAAAACCAAAATTGATCGAACACAATCCTATTTGCCAAAATTTTCAGAAGGTAAAATAAAATGATTTATTTATTGTTATTAATTCGTACCTACATTAAGTTCTGCAAGTATGACAGTTGTTTCTGCGTTAAAGGCCATTTTAGGTCAAACTGTACGTATGTATTTATGTTATTTTATTTACCCCAACCCGACTTTTTTTGTTTTCTGTAGAAACTGATTTACTTTTTTGATTTTACCGTCTCGTAGTAAGCGTTGAGATGGGTGTAAATAATTAATAATTAAGCGAAAATGGTGAAAATATTTTAATAAAACACGACATGTTAATAACCATTTTTTTAACATTATTTGCTTCGTTTTATAATATAACCTTACTAACAACATTGCCAGCTCTCCCCATTCTATTTAGATAAAGATACACATCTCACGTTATCAATAATAATTCAATTGACTATTGTCGTCCGCTAACAACATTTTTATTTTAAAAGCAATGTCTCTAGGAATGTGGGTAAATCTTTTTAATCAGTAAAATGGCTCAATTATTATTCACGTGGTTCGTCGAAAACAATAATCAATTAATTAATTAAACTGCCCGTAATACGGCTTTAAATATGTTGTTATCTCACTTCCGTTTATACATCATTTAGAAGAAGAGCAGGTGTCAATTTTATTTTTTAAATCACGACAAAACTATATCTAATTATCTAATACAAGTAGAGATTGCAAATACAATAACTTTGCTTGCGGTCAGAAGGGAAACATACACACGTATTCTTTAAACTTAATAGATTTAGTTTTCATGATATAAAAATGGAAATATTATGATATAAATCTGGTAATTAACTATGAAAATTTGTCAAATTTGTAAAAAAAATAGTCAGTATGTCTAAAAATGTGTAAAATTATTTAAGAAACCACCGGTTCACTTCAACCCTTCAGGTTTTAGTCCCAACGACATGACAAGGTGAAATTTCACGGAATTTCGGAATTCTCCCGAGATATATAAAATGTGCTATATATTGCTTATTTTTGAAGTTGCCGTTAAAAGAAATACCATTTTAGAAACTGGATAAAATTATTTTTGCAATGTTTGTATTTTAAATAAACATTGATAGTTAAAAAATATATTTTTTAAATATCAAACTTGAAAATGTTAACAAAAAACTTACCGAGACATTTTGACTTAGAACTTCCATTATTTTGTAAGAATTCAAAATTTATACAAAACATTCCTTTTGTGTGGGTAATTAATAATTAGAGAAAACTGACACTTCACTTTTTATGCCGTTTATACAATATAAATAATATTTT
Organism: Hesperophylax consimilis; assembly: GCF_061612785.1. Classification (NCBI taxonomy): domain Eukaryota; kingdom Metazoa; phylum Arthropoda; class Insecta; order Trichoptera; family Limnephilidae; genus Hesperophylax; species Hesperophylax consimilis. Next base: position 27,039,918 of record NC_142862.1, read on the forward strand.
AACTTTCAACTGTCAATGAAAAAATTCTGCCGATTCGTAATCATGTACTTGACATTTTTTATTTATTTTATCCATGTAATTCGGTATAAATATTTGATACAAACAGAAAAGAATAATTATTTATATTTCAAATGACGAACAAATCACCTATCTACGCATCATAGAAAAAATTATAAAAAATACTTTTATAATGTAGAAAACCATGGACGCCCCGGTCAGATCTGTCCTTTAGAGGCTATAATGGAATATGATGTTTGTGGCTAATAATGTCCTTCCAAGGCCTGAAGGGTTAAAATATTATGGAATGTTAAAATATTAGCATAATTTTTTTAAAAGGGGGTTAAGACGTTGGTTGCCCAGATATCTGGTATCTTCACTAACAACAAAAATATGAATAATCATGGACAAAAAAAAAACACCTTTTGTGTCAAATCCTAGAAAACAGAGTACCTAGTGAATGCATGGAACAAACTTCCACAAAATTCTTTCTTCGATTCTACTAATATAAACCAATTTAAATCTCGATTGGATTCTTATTTCGAGAAAAGAAAGGATGTTTTGTGAAATCTGCTTATTAAATAATAACGATAATAGTGGGTATTAAAAACGTCTTCTTACTCTTTCATGCTTACTGAGATTAGTTTAAGAGCTCACCCATAGATGAAATTAGATATTATTATAATGGCATTAGTCTTTTAGGTTATCCATAGATGGCGTTTAGCTGTCGATTATTGTAGAGACCGAGTGTATAATGGCATTGCAACCGCATGGCATTTACGATATCAGAGTCCATCGTCAATCTATCTCATTAATATGAGTTTTATTTAATAAGAAAGTTTGTCAAAAAACCCAGATACACAACAGTTAGCTATTGGTTTTCTAAAGATAAACATTAACTAACAAAAAATGCTGGTAAAATTGAACATAATAATGAAGCACACGACCCACGCAACGGGCTGAGCCGAGCTCAACAACAAAGTTAATAAATACTTAATAATAAAATGAACTTTGGTGGAAAGGTTTGTAAACTTTATTTTGGCATTTTGCTATATGAGAGCGGATCGGTGCGTTGTGCGGGCTTTGCGTAATTAACAGTTGGAGATTAAGGATGCGATTCGTCATATCACATGATGTAATTATGATAAAATACCTAGCTTTATTTACTATTTCTATTTGAATTAAATAACTGATACGAACATTATCAATGCGTAGTCATTATAAGTGCCTGATTGACGGTATTGATAGTAACTGTTTGTAGTACGGCATTAAATTTTTATCAAGATATTAAGATAAAACGACTCTAGACAATATTAAGTTATGCCATCATACGATTAGGGATTCGCACATCGTTACGAGGTAATTAGTGTATCGCCCCAATCTTAATATAACTAACTAACCATCACGCTGTTTCGGCAGGGGTAGGCAGAGAGGATGGACTACCAACCAACTCGGTCTTGGAACACACGTCTTGCTTCGTCCCATCTTTCTGTTATTCCGACTCTTGACATGTCTCAAGTATTTGGTTTGTAGCGGTTACGTCACCGCTCTTAGGGTCATCAAATCATAACCAGACTGCACCGCATATCGGTACCGCAATACGTAAACTGCTGATTTGCATACAGGGTGATGCAAACGCTCATTCAATGAACCGAGTCAGCGGTCCTGCGGGTTCGAAGTCCAGACGCTACTCCAACCCGTGGCCGACGAGAACAAAGGAATCAGCAGCTATAATATAAGCGGTGGAGGACCTAAGTACATCATTCATTCCACATCACTCCAGTCAACAAGTCCGACTTGGCATAACGTTAGTCTACGCCTCAGCCCCGTGTCATTTGCCGGTCAGCATCTTCCACTCATCTGCAGACCAGTCCATCGCACCTTCGCCTACCTCGTTCACACTGGAGTATCGGGAAGACCCCACGTCTTCATCAGTGCTGAACGCAGCAACAAGGCCGGTCTCCACGACTCCATCGCCGCCATCGTCGTCTACGCCTGCTGTCATCATCATCATCGATCCAGAGCCATCTCTCAACTGCGCAACTCAACTGATGTGTTATTCCGACTCTCAATAAACGCTGTGACAACAACAACATCATATTTCATTGTCTCACTACCAAGATCCTACAGGTTTGTTTGTGTCATGTCTTCCTCGGGCGCCCCCGACTTCTTCCATCATTCACATTCGCGTCATATATTAAGTTTACACTCCTTTCTTCGTTCATTCACTCTACATGACCATCAAACCTTCCAAGAGTCCCTTTTTAAATCTTAATCATCACGTTTACGTCAGTCTTGCATTCTTTGCGAATCTTTACATTTCTCTCACGACCGTACCATGATTTTACCACACATATGTCTCAGGGATATCATTTATTCCTCTGTTAGTTCCAGGTATCACAGCCATACATCAATATAGGTACCCTTCTTTTCTCCATGGTACCAAATTGTTCCTCTGTTAGTTTCATATCTCACTACCATCCACCAGGGTAGGTATCAGCACTCTATAGTGCACCGGTATATAGCTTCGCTTCTCTGTCATTTTTTTTGTTAGTGCCAACCGCGTTCAGTCCTCCATTAAAGGAGTTTCCTGCATTCTACAAACTTTTCAGCCTTTTCTACAAACTTTTTGCTCTGTTGAAGAAAATACGAAACTCTACTTCAATGAAAATTTTGTAATTGGTTCGAGACATTGCTAGAGTGAACTAAAATTTTGGGTAGAATTTCATAGATGTCTCCAATAATAAATGAAAATCTCAAAAACATAGATATGAAATTGGGATTGGAAACACATATTTTAGATTTTAGAGAAACAAAATTAACCCGTTTATTCGACCTTGTTTTTTCGATTCATTCACAGCATGTGCAAAAATCTCTAGTATTTTTTTATAAAGGCGATGCACTACGTAGTAATTTAAAATCATGTGTTTTTTGTTTGAAAATTTGGTCGCCTAGAAATGTTTCAGATGCTTTAATTAAATACTGCGAGTAGAATAATAAACCTTTGAAATAATCGAGTATTTTTTATATTTTAAGTCTTTTTATAAAGCCAGAAAAAAATGTATAGGTCTATGAAAACTGCTTTAAAGTTCAAAATCTCCTACTTACGAACCCATTTTCGGCTATGGTTTTATTGTATAATGTGGCAAATTAAGTTATTTATAAAATGATCGAAAAACATTTAAATATTTGTGCCTGAACATCCACAAAATAAAATAAAAGGCACTTTTAGGCCATGTTTTTTTCTTGCATAATTCAAAATAGGTGGATGGTGTGAAGCGGGAATTTAAGCCTTATCGCCATCCATGTAAGGTGTGTTATTGATAGCGGCTCGATTCAAAATATTACACGACGTAGTGGATCGCTTTAAATAACAAGTTTTTTTTTATTTTACTGCCAGTAATTTAGGACGTACATATTTTTTGCTTCATTACAATTGGTATTTATTTTTTTTGTTGAAATTATGAAGAAAAGTGGAAGTTTAATTTTTTATATCTCGACAACAGCGCCACCTATCGGGTCCAAAACAATCCTATATTTCAAGTTGGAACCAAACATACAAATTCACAAAATTTCATTGTAATCGATTAGGCGGTTTCGGAGATTAGCGTGTTCGAACACAGTGTCATGTGATTTATATATAGATGTCGCCTGTGACAGGTAGAACCAATCTTGGACGTAAAACCAGCACGCGCTATTTTTTCTCAATCTGCACAGACAGACTGAGCTCCAGCAACGCGTGGCGGGGTACAGCTATATTACATATTAATAAAAATAGTCCGTTTGTTAAAAATCTTAAATTTCCGAAAAATGTTCACCGATTGCTTTGAAATTTTGACACATACCTATGTTATATAAATGTCACATGGGACAGGTAAAAATCTGTTTTTTTGTCACCTGTGAATAATTACATCGTATGATATGACGAATCGCATCCGTAATCTCCAACTGTTAATTACGTAAAGCCCGCAAATGTCTCTGTTTTTTTTTTGAAAAACAGCGAAATTTGTTGAACAAACATGCTTTTATATTATTGTAGAAAGCAATCACTTTGTGGTTTGACATATTTAATAAAATAAAATACTTTTTTGTTTTAAAACCACGATATTTATTAATTTAAGAACCGACCGGTTTCGCTTTACTTAAGCATCATCAGGGTACAAATTAATACAGTATTTTGTTCTTAAATTAATAAATATCGTGGTTTTAAAACAAAAAAGTATTTTATTTTATTAAACATGCTTTTTTTTAAACAGCGCCATAAGTTTGACAAAAACATATTATCATCTAAAATAAATAAAATAGCAACATAATAGCAAATGAAAAGGAAAAAAGAAACTTCGATATGAGATAGAAAGTCAATTTGTATGTGTTATATACAGGTGTATCGGCACGTACCCGACAAACTTTAACCAGCTATTCCTTAGCACATTTGGAGTAAAAAATGTTATTGGCACTTTGCTGTCCGGTAACATTCTGTCATTGGCATTGTTTCTCGTGTTCAACAGCTGTTATTAGCAAGTGTGTCAAAAAGTGTGTTCGCTCTTTCATACACACTAAATAATAATAGCTAAAAATGAGACGAATGGTGCCATGCCATTTCGTTGTGATCGTAAAAGCGCGCTAATGTAGGTATGTACGTATATTATTCAACGAAACTCGAATAAAATATTGCCAGGTGGGTTTTCAAACTTTGACAAAGGATAAAACAGTGGTGACATGTGGTGAAAATATTAATAGTAAATTTTTTATTAAAAAAAATGTTACCGGACAGCAAAGTGCCCATAACATTTTTTACTCCAAATGTCCTAAGGAATAGCTGGTTAAAGTTTGTCGGGTACGTGCCGATACACCCTGTATAACACGTTATGGTATTTTGCAACTGTCATCTTACATCTAGGTACATTTTATATTCCTAATCTTCTATGCCTTACACTAAGTGTTGAGGACAGCTTAGATTCTTTTAAAACTTAAAAAAAACATTTTTTTAAAGTTTTAAACCAGAAGGACCATAAATATTTCCAAATGTTCACTGGTTGGAAATGAACAATTAACCTGCTAATAATGAAATTACTTATGAACAAAGGACACCGTACTAATATGGAGCAAAATGGTATGATATTATTTCGGTCGTAATCAAGAAAAATAAACAATCTAGCTTTTAAAAACAAATTAAAAAGTGGACAAGGTCAATAGGAAGAAATTTGGTTATTTTAACAAAACTCCATTAATGAAGGACTGAACGCGGTTGGCGCTAACAAAAAACTGTCCAAACTAGCGAAGCTAGCAGTCCACAATGGAGTGCTGGTACCTAACCTGATGTATGGCAGTCAGAGGCGGATTTGCAGTCATGGCCGCCCTAGGCCCCAGACCATGTTGCCGCCCCTTTCTCCAGTACCCATCATATTGACCAGGAGTATCCAAACTTTTCAGTAAGTTCCTAGGGTCAAAACCGTTTTAATTTTCCTGCCATTATCATTCATGGTTCATGGGGTGAGATTTGTCCCCCCTGACCCCCCCCTCCCTTCCCCCCCTTTTTCATAGATTTTAACTAAAAATATATATATATTTTTATTTTTTAAAGAAAATACCTTTATAATGTCACACTTTATTATTCACTATCATCAGTCATCAGTGGAAAGTTCATAATTGGCATAAATAACATCTTATTATTGTATTATTTTATAATCTCTGATTTATTTATTTACTATAGCTTTTGTAAGGTGATTAAGAGCGTGTTCACACACAGCTATAATATGCGTGGGATGGCGTATTTCAGCATATCGCTCGCCGTACATTCCAAATTAGAAAGTATGGCGAGCGATATGCTGAAATACGCCATCCCACGCATATTATAGCTCTGTGTGTGAACACGCTATTATGCATAACAATACCTAACGCGGTTCAGTCACTTGCGCAACTGAATGGATTGGAAATACGCGAGCGACGGAGCATGATAGGTGTGGCGAGGGCGGCTGCGGGGCGTGGGGGCGCGCTGTGTGCTGTGTGTGAACACGCTCTTGCATATCGCTATTTCGTACGTACAATATTTAGGTACTTAGGAAGTAATTTCTTGTTATCATCTGTGACGTTTTTGTCACGATTGGCCGCCCCTAATATCTGGCCGCCCTAGGCCCGGGCCTACATAGGCCTAAGGGCAAATCCGCCTCTGATGGCAGTGATATCCGGAACTGGTAGAGGAAGGATGAAAGTGGACTGAATGCTGTAGAAATGGCATCCCTAAGGCGAATGTGTGGTAAAACCTTGTATGTTCGTGTGAGAAATGTTTAGATCCGCAAAGAATGCAAGACTTATGTAAGCGTAATGAGTAAGATTAAGAAATGTATGCTCAGATGGTTTGGGCATGTAGAGCGAATGAACGAAGAAAGGAGTGTAAGGAGAATGTATGACGCACATGAGAATGGTAGAACAAGTCGGGGATGCTCGAGGAAGACATGGCACGATTAAGTTAATCAGATCCTGGAGTCGGGCCATCTCAAGAGTCAAGATAATAGAAGAGTATGTATGAGACGATGAAATTATTTATTTGCTTTTTAGGATTTGAAAAGAAAATTTAAATGGCGATCTGCAGTCATGCTCAGGAACGATGAGAAGTTTCAGAGATTATCGATAAAACCTTTTATAAATTGGATGTGCCAGATACTCTGAAGATACTAGGATAAGGGAAATTAGTGTTGGGTAAAGTGAGAACCTTGGATATTCATGGATCATCATTGATAATGGAAACGTTGCATGAAATTATTATAAATTTAACCTATTTGGTGATCAGATCTGAATAGTCTGGTAATTTAAACCTTCCTCCTCCCCATTTCCTCCCTTTCCCTACTCCAACATACTCCATACGGGTATTTTCACTGTTTTTTTTTAATTGTTTAAATTTAAGAAAAAAAAATAACGGTAATGTTGGATTTTACAAGAATTACAAATTTTACAAGTAAATTTTCCGTAACGAGGAACAATGAGGAATTTTCGACTCGTTTCGTTAGAACGATATTTTTTTGTTGTTTTTGTTTGTGAATATGGCGTTGTTGACGTCACGCTGGGCAATGTCGGTCACAGTCGTCTTCTATTTACCAGCCAGCAGCGTTTTCTACGTTATACATAATAACCATAGACATATGAATATTAGTAGACCTGCCCTAAGTGATTAAAAGCGTATTATCCCCACTCCCCATACCGGTTCCATTGGAGCCGGCTGTGCTCGCGTATGGCCTCAAGTGAAATTTGAAAACGTGACGTCATCATTCTTGTGCGAACTATGGTCGAGGCATCATCGGTTCATTTTACGAAATAACACGTCAAAATGTTGACTTGTACTATGAAAACTTGTAAAAATAGATGTGAAAAAGAGAATAAACCCAATTGTCGTATTACATTCCATATAAAAGCATTATTTTACTTTATTTTAAGCATATTCACATCGTATAATATGAATCAGTTGTTACTATCACATCGAGAAACGTCTGGACGCGAAACACAAAGCTGGTTGGTTGCTGGGAAGTAAATTATGAACATTTATAAAAGTGTCTTAACTAAATACTTAAACGAAATATTCGACTCGGAAAATAGAACCGAATTTTTTGCCGAATTCGGACTTCGCAAATTTGTTCATAACGTGGCGAGTAATTTGCGCTCCCATGTAAAAATGTCTATTCATTCAAAAGCAGATTTTACTTTTAAGAAGTAAATGGTGATATTATAATGCGAGATGCCTATTTACTGTCAGATTGATTTATTGACGAATCACAGTCAGCTTCACTCCCTTCGATCTTCAACAGTTGATTTTACCCCTCGCCATTATCTTCTCGTCTATTAATTCCTATGTCTGTGATAATAACCCTGTAGCCAGTTGGAACAGATTAGAAATGTGCACTTTTTGAAATCAATAATTATAAATGAAACCATTAAAACGACAAATATTTAGAACGATGATCAGAATTAGAAAAATTAAATTTAAATCTACAATGCGTTTTTAACGGTATCCACATGTAGAAAAATGAGTATTGCTAACTTATTAAGAACGTCTTCAAATTATTCGTAATCCGGTTAAAAACGGGATTGCAGGCACTTAACGAATGATAGGTTTCCTAATAAACTCTCAGTAAAATACGAATGTATTATCACGACATCGGAACACGTGTTCATTAGAATACCAATGTTTTCACATTTCGTCATATATTATCAAAGAAAATGCAGGTGCATGAACACGTGTTCCGATATATTAGGAATTTAAATAAAAAAAACAACAATACTAAGTATCAAGTGTAACAGTCGATTGTTTCAACTCTGCGTTATAAAACTAGTTAATCCGCAATAAATCACTGCAATAAATAATTTCTCGGTGGTATCTCAATAACTATTGCCATTCGAAACCGTTGGTGTTTTTAAACCGTACTCTGTGCAAACATTATTATAAATTTAAAACGAAAAGTGACATTTACTCACGACACTGAGTGAGTTGAATATACATTTATAATAATAGTTCCCGCTTAGTGCTGCAGGGTTGTCAAAACTTAATTCTTGTCTAAAATTAAAAAATAATATTTATTTTATTGTCATTATGAATAATAACGATAGTGCCGTGTCATCATTAAATATGGCGACAGAATCAATTAGTGCCCTCCATAAAGCCATCACCGATCCTGCACTTAAAATCACCAGGGATCAAATGACAAAAATATTGTCACTACTATCAACCGTCTCTGGAAACATGACAGACGTAGGAGTGAAGGTGGGGATTCTCGTGGGTAAAATTGATACTTATGAAAGGACAATTGATAAGCAACAAATTCCAGTAAACTGCTCTCCAATAAATGATTTGCTCGCGGAGGCAGAAGAAAGAAAAATCCGATCGAAGAATATCATTCTCTTTAATGTTCCGGAGAGCATCTCGGAATCTACTGCAACGACTATCGCAATGGATAAAGAAAAAGTAGTTTCAGTAATAAGTGATATTAATAGCGAAATCATACCAAATGTCGTTAAGATGTATCGACTGGGTGTACAAAGAGCTAACAAAACAAGACCAATTAAGATCGAATTTAAGGAATCTGTATCGGCGCGTGAGGTTTTATCAAGAAGTGCAAGAATCAAAAATGGTATCAAGGCCAGTAATGATCAAACTAATTTGCAGAGGGCTCAACTTCAGGATTTACGAAACGAACTTGACACGAGGAAGAAAAACGGTGAAACAAATATCACAATCAAATACGTGAACTCAGTCCCAAAAATTATAAACTGTGTACCAAAAAACTACGACAGCAAATAATAAAGTGCTATTATCAAAATGTGAGAGGGATCCGCACCAAACTTCCCATTTTGGTAGCATCGGCAGCAACCATCAGCAGTGATATTTTCTTTTTATCCGAAACATGGCTTGACTCGGGAATTGAATCTGCTGAATTAGGCTTCCCTAATTTTAATATATACCGCACGGACAGAAATTCTAAAACAAGTGCCAAAACACGAGGGGGTGGTGTAGCCATTGCTATCTCAAAAAATCTCAGTTCCTCAAAAATATCCACGAAGAACCCAAGCATCGAGCAAATTTTTGTCAAAGTGAACACTTCTGGCGGAAAAATAATAGTGGGATGTGCGTACCTACCTCCAAATTCTGACGTTCAATGCTACAGCAACCACTGTGAAGAGGTTGAATCAATTTGCGCCCAATACCCACATACAAAATTACTTCTAGTTGGTGATTACAACCTGCCACATTACGACTGGTGTAATATAAGTACTGACAATTATTGTTCCAATGTTAAAATTCGGGAAGTTAGAGATATGGCCCTGTTCTTGGGACTAACTCAGTGTAATTGTGTTTATAATATAGGTGGCCGTACATTGGACTTGGTCTTGTCTAATGTGTCTGATATATGTGTTGTGAGAAGTACAGAAATACTTTTGCCCGTCGATGTTTACCATCCGCCACTAGAAATATGTATGTCTAATCTTAAACCAATTCCCACTGTAAAAAAGATAGAAGAAACTCGCAATTTCAAAAAAACAGACTATGTTCAAATTTCTAACTTTCTTAAACAGAGTGACTGGTCATTTTTAGACACTGATGCTGATATTAATGTACAGCTTGTAAAATTTTACTCCATTGTTAATTCTTCAATCAAAAATTTTGTACCTTTGACAGTTTATAGGGAAACTGAATTTCCGAAATGGTTCTCAAAAGAACTGATTGACTTAATTTACGTCAAAAAAATATCGCACAAGAGGTTCAAACAAAGTCGCCTGGCTATCGATTATATTGCCTTTCAAAAAATGAGGGCAGAATGTAATAAGCTCTCTACTAAATGTTATAACAGTTACATGTGTGTTGTCGAAGGCTCTCTCATAGAGGACTCAAATTTCTTTTGGAAATATGTTAAATCCCAAAAAGAAAATGGAACTCATATACCTAGTACTATGTCATTCGATTGTAAACAATCACAAAATCTACAGGAAACTGTTAATCTGTTTGCTGAGTTTTTTGGTGGTGTATATGTTAGTAATAGTGTAGACAGTAAGTACTCTTGTTCTAATTTGGTTGAAAACCTTGATATATCTGACTGTACAGTAACTATAGAGGACGTTATGTCTAAGCTGAAGAGTCTCGATTCCCGCAAATCCTCAGGACCCGATAAAGTTCCACCTAGATTCCTAGTTAATTGTATGCATTCATTGTCACATCCCATACATAAGTTATTTATGAAGTCACTCTCATCAGGTGTGTTTCCTGACCTTTGGAAGTTTAGTCATTTGACGCCTATTTTCAAAAAAGGAAATAAGAGCGAAGTAACAAATTATAGGCCAATATGCATAATGTCTTCTTTACCCAAACTTTTCGAAAGCCTAGTACTAGACAAGTTGATATCTCAATTTAAACGAGTAATCTCACCAATTCAACATGGATTTATTAAAGGAAGATCAACGCTTTCCAATTTAATATTATACACTAATGATATCGTTAATGGCTTTATCACATCATATCAAACTGACTCCATATATACTGACTTCAGTAAAGCATTTGATAAAGTAAACCACAGAATCTTAATACGTAAATTAAAATTGTTGGGAGTGAGAGGGAGCATGTTTGAATGGTTTAAGAGTTATCTGTTGGGAAGGTACTTAGCGGTAAAGGTTGATTCATTCACTTCTTACAAATTTGCGGCATCAAGTGGATTACCGCAGGGATCTCATCTGGGCCCAATATTATTTTGTTTGTTCATCAATGACATAGTAAATATTTTTAGCAGAGTCAAAGTTCTGTTATTTGCCGATGATTTGAAGATCTACAGAATAATTAAAGATGATAATGATCGCGCTATTTTGCAGTCGCATCTGAATAAACTATTTGCTTGGTGTTCAGAAAATGATTTGCAACTAAATATTAGTAAATGCCAGATTATTAGTTTTTACAAAGGTAAAAATCCTCTTCATTTTTCTTATTTCATTAATGGCGCTAATCTTCTTCGAGTTTCACAGATTCTAGATCTCGGTATCTTATTCCACGAAAGTCTACAGTTTAACTTACACATCGATGAAACTACTAGCGATGCAATGAGAATGCTCGGTTTTATTTTGAGAATGGGGGCAAAGTTTAAAAATGTGTTAACTTTAAAACATTTATATTGCTCATTAGTACGAAGTAAAATAGAATATAATTCAACAGTATGGTCACCGTTCTACAAAGTCCATTCTCAAGCCTTAGAAAAGGTACAAAATAAATTTCTTCGGTACATCAATTTTAAAATGAATATTCCCATCGAATTTATAAATTATAATAACTTACGTACCGAAACCAGACTTCTCAAACTATCGGATAGAAGAGTTCTAACTGATATATTATTTTTATTCAAAATTATCAAATCTCTCATTGACAGCCCTGAATTATTGGAATTAATTTATATGAATGTACCTGCCAGACAAACTCGAAGCATAGACACTTTTAAATGTAACAATAACCTCAATACTAACTACTCTTTGTACTCACCAATTCCAAGAATTCATCACCTTGCAAACAAATATTGTAAACTTATCGACATATTTGGTGTTAATAACTTTGAGAGTTTCAAAAGGCAACTAATTTTAGACCTTTTTGCTAGTTATTAACTTGTAATATTTATTAGCTTTAAAAAAAAGATCTTGTTTTCATACTTTGATTTACTAAACCATATTATTTTCTAAATACCTTATGAGTAAATTATATTTAGCTATTTTATTTATGTACATGTTACACTTAAATACATATACTGTCAACTTACTATGTAAAAGCCCGATAGGGCGTTAATAAATAATAAATAATTTACTAAAAGTTTATCTTGAGACGGCTTGCAACGCATTATTTAACCGAATTACCAATAATTTGAATAGATTTATTAATAAATTAGCAATACTCACTTTTCTCAGTGCTTACTTTATGAAAACATCCCATTAGGAATGCCATAATCCCACCGGCTTCGAACAGTTGAGAGCAGTTGGGACTTTGTGCGATATTTATGTATAAAAATGTAACTAATATTTAAGATAATTATTTTATTTAATACACAATATTTTAGCTAGGCGGCCAGTTTAATCAATGTATGATTGTAATAAACTGATAAATATAGAATGGTGATAACCGCTAATATTATCTAAATGTGAGTAATTAAAAAAGTGCACGTTGTGGATACAGTTTTTGTTAAAATTTAAGTTTTTACGTAGGAAACATAAAATTTTATATATGAATTAATTTTACATTTGATGGTGAACATAGAAAAAATCTGTTAAGTTCTATTTATAATAATTATTTATGGTTACATAAGATGCTTCCTAACAACTGGATGTTAAAAGTTATAATATCGCAAAGTATAATTAAGACACGAATAAAGAAGTAATAGAAGTTTTAATTATAAACTAATGTTTAAGAGAAAAATATGTTTTATGCATAGCACAAAGGAAAATATATTACTTTTAATGTTAAACTAATGTTTAAGAGACGTGCGTTTGGGGCAACGAAATGTAATCCTTTCCTATAGAAGATAGTTACGTTAGTCTATAAGGCAGTTCACAATCTTATCCAGAAATGTAATCCTTTCCAATAGAATTGGTTAGTCTATAAGGCAGTTCACAATCTTATACGGAAATGTAATCCTTTCCGATAGAAGTTAGTTACGTTAGTCTATAAGGCAGTTCACAATCTTATACAGAAATGTAATCCTTTCCAATAGAATTGGTTAGTCTATAAGGCAGTTCACAATCTTATACGGAAATGTAATCCTTTCCGATAGAAGTTAGTTACGTTAGTCTATAAGGCAGTTCACACTCTTATCCAGAAATGTAATCCTTTCCAATAGAATTGGTTAGTCTATAAGGCAGTTCACAATCTTATACGGAAATGTAATCCTTTCCGATAGAAGTTAGTTACGTTAGTCCATAAGGCAGTTCACAATCTTATCCAGAAATGTAATCTTTTCCAATAGAATTGGTTAGTCTATAAGGCAGTTCACAATCTTATACGGAAATGTAATCCTTTCCGATAGAAGTTAGTTACGTTAGTCTATAAGGCAGTTCACAATCTTATACGGAAATGTAATCCTTTCCGATAGAAGTTAGTTACGTTAGTCTATAAGGCAGTTCACAATCTTATACGGAAATGTAATCCTTTCCAATGGAACTGGTGAGTCTATAAGGCAGTTCTAAAACGTCATTTTATTCAGTTTTGATTTTATCCAGAAGCGAAAAAAAAACCTTGATAATGGTGTTGATATGCACTAGTATTACATTTATGTATTTCTTACCACGTGATCTTTGATTATTTTTGTAAAAAATATTGAATTAAAATTGTCTTTGTGAATTTGTAACAATGCATTATTTTTGAAAATTTAGTTTAAACTAAGAACCCTAAAACAGCTGCGTGGTAAGAAATATTGATGGTTTTCAAAATTTCAGTCAAAATTAACCTCTGAACCTTTTCCATTTGCGAGAGGTTTGTTTTAAAAGTCCCTCCCCAACCGATTCTACCATTTTGTAAGATTTTTAGTTATTTATTTATTAACATAAAAGAAATACATATTTCGCTTTGTTAACTTAAGTGTACATTGATGAAAACAAAAATAATATAAATATTAATAATTATGGTTTACTACCTAAGTAACATATTTTTCTTAAGTAAGAGCATTTTGGTTTTGCTCATTGATCTTGAGGGCAAACAGTTTTTTCTTAAATATATTTATTCTATTTACGGTTGTCAGGCTATCAGGAAGGAGATTATATATGTGTACACCCTCATGGCCTATGTTTCTTTTACCACACTGTCTTTGCTGAATTTGTGTATAATTTATTATGTTGTCTTGTGTGGTGGTCATGTACTTGTGATGTTTTCATAAATGAAGTATTTGTGTGTATGAGGCCATTTTGGATTTTGTCAATTAATAGGCATATGTTGTATTCGTACAGTTTTCTAATTTTAAGTTAGTTAGTTTCTTGGTATACTCTTTTGGTGGGGGTATCTGGTCTATAGTTAAAAAGTTTTTTTATAACTTTATTTTGTATTATTTGAATTTCGTTTAGATATGTGATGTTTGTGTTTCCCCATATTTCTATGAGATAATTTAGATGAGATTGAATTTAACTAAAATATAATCCCCTCTTTACTTGTATCGGTAGAAGATGGGCTATTCTACCAAATACACCAATTTGTGGGATATTTTTTTCTTTTACTTTTTGTATGTGGTGTTTAAAAGATAAGTGATTATCGATATGAAGTCCCAGGTATTTTTCAACATCTGAAATTTGTAGGTTTTTTCCTTCTATTTGCAAAGGTTTATGAGACGGCGTTTTCTTTTTTGTGAACTTAAGATCATGTAATTTGTTTTTTTTTTGTGTTAATAGTTAATATATTTTAACTAGCCAGTTATTTAATTTATTAAGATCCAGTTGGGCTTTTTCAAGTAAGTTTTCTAAGTTTTTACCAAAGTAAAATATAGCAGTATCATCCGCGTATAAAAAATTTCCCCATTTAGGTTTAACTGACAGATATCGTTAATATTTAAGCAACAAGCAACAAGCAACATTTTCGGCTTTCTGTGGTGGTAGTAGGAGATTTTCAAACATTGTTGGGTTATTCGTAACCTGGGAATGTTTGTCTTTCTTTTTAAAAAAAAAAAAAAATATATATATATTTGAAACAAGAGAGGCCCTAATATGGATCCTTCAGGAACACCATAATTTATATTATTGTGTTGACTGTTTTTGTTATCTAAGCTGACATATTGCATTCTGTTATTTAACTACGATTTAATGAGTTGGAGAGCAGGGCCGGTTACATCTATTTTTTCAATTTTTTTTAGTAGTATCACATGACTCACGGTATCGAATGCTTTTTGGAGATCTACGAGGATTGCTATAGCGTAATTTCCATTGTCTATGCTGGTTCTTAGTTTGTTTATTAGATCATTAGTTGCTGAAAAAGTATTTGTTTTTTTTTCTGAAACCGTATTGTTTATTATATAGCAGTGATTTGTTTAGTAGAAATTTGTTTAATCTTTCATAAATTACATGTTCGAAAATTTTTGATAGAATTGGTAAAATTGAGATTGGCCGATAATTTGACTTATCCGTTTTTGATCCAGATTTGTATATTGGTATTACCTTCGTAATTTTAAAGCAATCTGGAAAAGTCCCCTCTGCAATGCATTGGATAATCATTGGTTTTGAAAATTTTTACATTTTATTGTGTCATAGCCAGCACTTGCATTTGGTTTAAGTGATTTAATAATTCTGTTTATTTTAACCTCCGTGGTAGGTTGAAGATATAGTGATTGATTACTATTATGCTCTAACGTTATTTCGTTAGCTGAACTGTGTGCGGGCTTATTTTTTATGTTATCAGCTAATGAGGACCCAATGTTGCAAAAGTAGTCGTTAAAATGTTTACATATATCATCTTTATTTGAGATTATTTCATTATTGATTATTATCTTGTTACAAGATTTGTTGAGAGTTTTTGACTTGTTTGTTAGTATGGTATTAATTAGATTCCATGTTTTCTTTGAATCATTTTCGCAATTTTTAAAGAGGATGGTGTAGTGTTTTTGTTTTAAAGTTTTTTTTAGTAATATTATTACGAATATTTATGAATTCTGTTTTTAATGGTACGCTTCCCGGTTGTTTTTTTTAGTTTAAGGTGTAATTTATTTCTTTTATTAATTAGTTTTAAAAGGTCTTTGGTTATCCAATCCGGGTGACATTTATTTTTTGTGTACTATTTGAGTTTATTTTATTTTTGAGGTAGTTTACAAAGTTGTCAAAATTTGATATCGAATCCTCATTTACGTTGAAGTTGTATTCTAACTGGGCGTTCTAATTGAATGTCAATTGTCTTTCACATCGCAGAACGGTTGCGTTTGCTGCCACTGTATTTGCAGTACTTGCATATCACCACACGCCCTCCTGATGTCGTCATCACTGTACAAATTGACTTAACCAGCCCAGAGACCTTCGCGCCCTAGTGGGTCGTCCTTCTGTACTGGTCTCTCCTTCTTCTTCACTGTCCTCTTCAAACACATCGAGAAGATTTACAGTGGGACTTGCGGCCAATTCCTCGCATCTCTCTTCAGACTCAGTTCGTTCTCTGTCAGGCATCTTCCGCAGGTCAAGCACATGTCTTGGTACACCATCAACTATGATATTGTTGACTGAATTAAGTCCTGTCACCCTTCCTTGCCTCCAGCGTGATGTGCATCTTTTGTCTACTGGTTTGACCGCAACGACATCGCTCACTTCAAACTCAGTCGATACTTCCTCTTCTATATTCACTTGCGCAGAAGGGTGCCTCCATGAATAAGTGTGAACCGAGCTAGAAGGCGCAACACCCTCATCCTTCTGACTCTTCGCAGCCAAATTATACCAAAATACTGCCTGCAGAGGATCGCTTCCACTTCTGGCTGCAGTTCTCTTTATTGTTCGATGATGTCGTTCAACTATACCATTTCCTGCTGGACGGTATGCCGCGCGAAATCTTTGACGTACATTCCACCTCTTACACATATCTGCAACACTATAGGAACGAAACGCAGTACTATTGTCCATGAGAACTTCACTGGGTGGGCCTCTTTCCCGAAACACTTCTTCCAGATTTTTGACAATCGAAACTGCGTTCTCTGATTCGATTTCCCGCCACACGGCAAATCTACTTGGCCCGCAATCGATGAGTGTGAAGAAACATTTCCTACCGAAATGAGTGACATCAACTGCCAAGCGACTCCAATTTGTTGCAACATTGAGGTTACCCGCTTCATGGGTTGACGGCGGTGGGTCAATTGTCCTGCATTGTATGCAGTTACGTACGCATCTATCGACGTCCTCTCTTCTCACCTCGGGATTAACCAGCCGGGCAAGATGAAGCGTTCGCTCTACTCCAAAATGATGCTGAGCATGTAAAGCTTCTACGCTTAAAGCACATGTTTGCTCTCCAGTTTCTTTTTCAAGTATCTCCAACCTCTCTTCATACTCTGAAGATTTTAAGTCTCTTTCATGACGTTTCCTGTCATGGCTACTCTTTACCCAGGCCTTGCAGACCCTAGTAAGTACATCGGCTTTATTTTTACAAGACTCTACAAGGGTGATCGACAATGTGAGATCAAATTCTTCTACAATCTCCTTCACCAATCCCAGACGCCGCTTGACGAGCATCTCTGACATGCCAGAAACTTTTACACGACTACTCCCGGTAAGTGTAGATCTCACCCAGCACAAAACCGTTGCCGAATCTGTAATTATTTCCACAACTTGAAGATTCCACTTCAGAGCTAGGTTTAATCCCTTCAGGACAGCATCTAGCTCCGCTATGTTAATATGCGCTACATCGGTTGTCTTACGCAGCCATGCGGCGTCTTCAACAGTTCTTCCCTCAATTTCCAAGGTAACTCCAAGGGCCAGATTACTTGCATCACAATAAACTCTGGCATCACCTAATGATTCAGGCACTAGCCACTCCCCTTTTACAGGATCGTCAATTCTCACTCTCACCAGAAGCTCTTCAGCCATTTGTTGGGCCCTGTCGCCAACGTAATCATCCCATGCATGGCCTTGACACTCTCTCTTCATGAAGCTGCAGGCTGTCCTTAACCATCCACAGACAGGATAGTGCCCAGTCAGCTTGCCACAGATCGAAAATAATTCCCTTCTACTCAGGTGCGATCCTTCTTGCATTATGGGAATGTCATTGCCTCTTCTGAACATTAAACGTCCTACCTTATCACGTTCAATACGCAATCCGAGCACTCTTGCGCCCTCCAGCTTCTCGGGAGGCTTAGTTACGAGACCGTAAGTATGCAAGTGTGCCGCAACCTCTTCAGCTGATATTATGTTTTCATTCACTATAATGTCATCGATGTAGCTATCTGTGCCCCGTCGCACCCTTTCGTCAAGCGAGAGCACCTCGTTTACAATCCGTGTCATAATTTTGGGACCACACTTTAACCCAAAACCTAATCTTGTCAAGCAGTATGTTTTGCCTTTATACTTAATAAGTTGGTACTTCCAAAGTTTTTCCTCAATGTGCACTTGTAAATATGCTGATTGGAGATCAAGCAACTTTAGAGGTTCACGTAGCTTCCTCCACTTCCGAAGTGTCTCATCACACACTGCTACATCCTCACCAGTATGGCACTGAACACTCTCGTTGAGTTCACGATAATCCAAGACAGGACGTACTTTTCCCTTGTTCTTTTGGATCACAGCCATTAAAGGAAGGATACCACCGGAGCTTCCCTTCCATGGCCTGAGCCAGCCCTCGGAGATCCACCTTTGAATCTCTTCTTCAAAAGCTGCCTCCGCTTCTGGTAACTTAGTGCTTCTATAGCACTCTACAGTGTTTTCTAATTCAGCGGGAGAACCTCTCCACACCCAACTCACGCACCAGTTTCTTCCGTTGAATGTAGCTTTAAAATCCTTGTTCTCAACAGATATTCTGTCTGCCGAGGTTTCACCAGACTCGACACAATTCGCTCTGTACTCGTCTAGTCTGCTTCTTACGAACTCTACCCTATCGCACATTATCGTAACACCACCCAGTTTTTCGATAACGTCCATGCCCAGTATAACATCGACTGCACTTAATAGTTTTTTCACCACCACACAGTCTACCAGTAGCGACACACCATGCACTACTATCTTGGCGACACCTCGCCCCTCACAAAATACACGACTGCCATCAACAGCAATCACATCACAACCAGGACCTTGTACACTACACAGCCCACTCATCACTACTGTACGAGAACACCCTGAGTCAACGAGTGCACGCACCTGCTTTCCATTGACTGCAACTTGGATTATTGGTAGCGCCTTTATTCCTGATTCAGAAGAACTGCCGGCGCACCAGTTCTCCTGCTTCCGTTTCCCTTCTCACAGTGCCTGGCCAAGTGACCATCTTTTCCGCAGTTCCAACAGACACTTTTCAGCTACTCACAACAGAATTTGACCAAATGTGGCCCACCACATTTAAAACAACGCCGTCTTGCATTTGGAGATATTGCGACAAATTTCTGTTGGCCCTGAGCCACCGCCACGACAGGCTGATCCACGAGCTCTGCCATAAGAGCTCTAGCACGCTCCATGATTGTTGACAGCGGCATTGTCTCTACTTTTGGCTGCGCGCGCAATTCACGTGATACCACTAAAGGCAGACCCACTATGAAAGCTTTCATGAGGAGAGCATCCGACGTCACACCCGCTAGCCTTGCCAACCTCCTCAGGTCCGTCATATAGACGTCGACCGGCTCATCACGCCATGTGCGCCTCACGAACTCCTCATAGGCCAGAAACGGGTTTGTTGCGAAGGCACAAATCAACGCATTTTTGATGGCGTCACCATTTCCCTTATCCTCTGCACTCAGCTCATTGTAGACAGCAAATGCTGGTCCCTCCAGAAACATCGGGATGATCGCGCACACATCCTTTACTTCTTTAATTTTTAAAACCAACTCGACTTTTGTTATCCACTGAATAACGTCTCCCTCGCCATTAAAACACCTTAATAAATCTCCGAGTTTAATATTTGACATCTTGCCCGGATAGCTTGTATTCTAACTGGGCGTTCTAATTGAATGTCAATTGTCTTTCACATCGCAGAACGGTTGCGTTTGCTGCCACTGTATTTGCAGTACTTGCATATCACCACAGAAGTGAAAGGGATTCTGAAGGATATCCTTTTTTAGGTTATCTAAGTTAATACGTTTATATTCATACGAAGACGTTTTGCATTATCGCAGTTTGTTAGTGAGTACGAAAGTGTGATGTCGGAAAGTACATGATCTATGATTGTGTTAGTATTATCTGTAATGCGTGTCGCGTGTTTGTTGTTTATTTTGTTCAGAATGCTATAATTATTTTATTTAATTGTGTCTGTGTACTTACGTGTTTGAGTATTTGTTGAGTCAAGTAGATTTATATTAAAATCTCCAAAAATAATACATCTTTCGTGTGCTTCAAGTTGGGGGCTAAGTTTATCCAAAAAGTCTTGATAATTAGTACTAGGCTTTTTATACACTACACCTTTGTTTAAATTAAGTTTGTTTGTATGTATCCACAGGAAGTTGTTGTCGGAGTCGTACACGTTGTTGATTACATTAAAGTCCATGGTATCTAATATTGACACTCCCCCTCCAGCTCCTTGTGGGCGGTAGGATGCTTCATGCCGGTAACCTTCTAGATTTACGTACTTTACTTCCCCTTCTTTCAGCCATGTCTCACTCATCAGAATAATATTGAAACTGGAATTTGTGGATTTAAGTAGACATTCTATATCTTCAATTTTACATTTTAAACTTTTTACATTAAGGTACATGAATGACAGAGAAGTTTGACCTTTTGAAGTACAGTGAGGTTTTATATTGGTCCATTTTTAAAAATTCTAATGTGTTTCTTTTTTTTGTTTTCTTCTCGTCTACCTGATTATGTTGTTTCCGTTCTCTGCTTCCGGATCCCAGTTTTTTGGAGTCTGCGTGTATTTGCTATTTAATGTACTTTCAGGGCGATTTCTTATTTCATGGTATGCTATTTGGTCAGTGAAACTAGCTTGTTTAAACATTAGAACTATTTTTTTAATTTCATAATTCAGCTTGGACACATTAAGGTATCTGTTTTCTGTGACTGGATGTATAACGATGTTTGTGTGTTTAAGATTTTGTATTATATAGTGGAGATTACTTAACAGATTTGTCGGCGATTTATCTTGTTTACCTGGGCACAGAATAACGGTATCCGTTTTCGTTAAGTTTTTGCTTTCATGAAACACATTTGACATAAAATTATCAATCGTAGCATCCGGATAAATGTGACTACAGCATTTTGCACGAATCGGTTTGTAAACCCTGTTTGTCACCAAATATCATAATGTTGTAATAATTGTTTTCACTCCCTCCGGAACCGTACCTTGGTCTGCAGACGAGGGCGGTTGAGTATTGCTGGTTGATGTTGGTTTTACGTAATTTATGGAATTCTCCATTGATTAAATTTCATTATTATTTTTGTCTATGTTTGAAATCCTATTTATGATTTCACGTTGAAAATTTTCTAGTAGTGAATAGATATTGAGAGACATCCCTTGGAAAGTTTTAAAGTTTTCGTTTAGTTGGTTTGTGATGGATTTCAATATATCATACTGTTGTTCAGTATCGTTCACAGATGTCATCACATTCACAGATGACAGGGTTTCTGTTTTTAGTGAAGATTTTTTTTAACTTCCTTGCAAATAGTGCAGGTAAAAGCATTTTTATTTTGTTTGTTCAATTTACGAAAATTGCTCTCGGATATAATATGACAACATGTAAAGTGAAAGTTCTTATTGCACGTCTTACATAATAGATTTTCGTTATCGAATATCTCAGTGTTGCAGGATTTGCATTCCATTATTAATATTTTTTATAAGTATTATTTTTCGAGCAGGAGTAAATGAGTATTTGTGATTATTATAATCCCAGAAACTATATTTTATAATGACTCACTTTTCGTAGAATTACCCATTTCTTTAAATTCAGTGTATTGGGTAGGATTTTTATTTAAATTTTTTTTCTCGTTCACGATATATTGCTCTTTAAAATGTTGTGATTTATACAATGGTGTGGTAAAGGTTTATGTTGTTTAATTATTCTCGTGGGACAAAAATAGTTTAATTCAATGTTAGATTTCGAACAAACAAACAATAACACGTTTGACGTTACGTATTTCACTTTCACACTTATTTCCACTTTAATGGGTGAAGATTCAAAGATTGTTAGAATAGTGCCAAGAGGCAATGTTGTTTAGTTACTTATTCACTGTGGTTTACTGGTTAAAGTTATTTTAATACAAGTTTATTTTTTATTTTTGACGGAGCAAAACAAGTTCACCTAGCGGTTGACAATTATGACGTGTGAAGTGATAGATAGTGAAGATAGATTGGACAAGACAGGTGTTTCAAATATTTTATTAAAATCTTTTCAAATCATTGATGCACATTCGAGATGAGATGAAATATAGTGTAAAAGATTTATCTGATGGTTTTGTAATGCGTAGAATGAAGCCCATTTAAGTTTAAGACCATTTAATAATTTTATACCAATTTGTCAGTGAGAAACGATTACAATCACCAGAGCGGAATTCGGTATTAAGCCAAATAAACACGTGTGTAAGTCACTTTGTTTATGCATTCCAAATTAGTAATTTGATTTCTGATAATGATTAGTAAACTTTAATAAAAACATGATTTACATTCAATTAGTATAATTGATTAGAGATAAAGATATTGTTATCAATTATCATTTGGTTCAGTTTTTTTTGGAGGTGTGCTGCGCCTTTTTTCCAGTTCAACTATTTTTTCAGAATTTGCAAACACAAAGTGAACATTGATTTTATGTTACCGGAGATTAGAAATGGAAATGTTGAAATGACGTTAGTATAAAAAGGGCGTGGCCCCTTCCTTCCCCCCTCTCTGGAGGGGTTTTCTTGTGAAGAATCCGAAGATAAAAAGACAATATCTCGATTTTAAATCAAATTTATTAATTGAAATTAAAATTTGTTTTTATATCTTGTTTTAAAAATCTAATCAGGCATCTAACTAGTATTTACTTTGTAATGTATGACCAGAACAACGTCATTACTATGTTTTATGTATCTACAAGTGCAAAGTTCTAACCATTGGTTTTAACCGTGTCAACCAGGTTTTTCCCAGCAAGACAAAAATAAGTCAGCACCTACTTCAGTACACAGACCACATATTTAAGGCCCCGTAGTAAGCGTTCAAAAATGATTTGAAAGAGAGATATATAAATACGAATATTAGAGGGAGCGCGCTAATAATGAAAAACAATAATAATTAAACGATACTAGGAAAAATATTTTATAAAACACTCGTTTAAAATAGAAAAAAAAATGTCTTGACAAATGCTTAATTTGCATTTAAAAATACACTGAATTTTTAGATACTTATAACATATTAAATAACATAACAAAACGTGTTTATAATAATTTTCAGAGCATGCTTTTCTATTTTTTTTTTTATATCGAGGGAATTATAATCAATAACAAATAACATATATTTTTTAGCAACTTTAAAACTTTAAGTGTTAAGGATAAATATTTTATAAATCGATCGAAATTCGGAGCTTAAAGTTTCTGTATTTATTTTTATATCTTAGAACTGCGGGTCACTATCGTAACGCATATCACCAACTTTTTTGTCTACCGAGATACTGCAGCGCTACGGAAATATTCAGCGGACAACGTTATATTGTTTGATGCAGTGTTTCCCAGCCTTCTTTATGCCATGCCCCACCGTAGTCTTTTCAAAAGTCAGATGCCCCACCAGCATCTTTTTTAATTAAACAACAGGTAAATTTACAAATCATATTGTAATATGTTTGTAAACATATGAACCCCTAGTGAAATTAAATAATACCTATTCTAATACATTTATTATAACTGAAATGAAATTTCTGCAACTATTCATGTTAGCAGAAGTCAAGCTTAATGGCAAAAATTCGCATTCATACTAAGGAAAAACCATTCTCATGTTTTTACTGTAACTATTCATGTTCACAAAAGACAAATTTAATGACTCACATTTGCATTCACACTAAAGATAAACCATTTTCATGTTCTTACTGCGATAATTCATGTTCACAGAAGTCACGTTTAATGAGAAACAATATCACTCATACTGTCATGCTTAAGAAAAACCATTCTTACTGTAATTATTACACACATTATCACTCATATTTAGGATAAACCATTCTCATTTTCTTAGTCTAACTATTCATGTTCACAAAAGTCAAGCTTAAGAAGAGACATTCACACTCATACTAAGCAAACCCCATTCTCATGTTCTTACTACGATCATTCATGTTCACGGATACCCGGCTTATTGTTACAAATTCGAATTCATGCTTAGGAAAAATCATGTATCATGTTCTTTTTGTAATTATATATTTTATTTTAGGAAAATTAACAGTTACTTGGTTGTTTAATACATGTGCAATTTACTTTTTTGAGAAACCAATTATAGATTTCCTTATTATACTTAAACATTGTATATTAAACAATTAAGCAGTATATTGTCGACATCCTGCACAGTTTATGTCTTTTTAGATACTTATTGAAATTGTTACGGGTTTCATTACATTTTAAGTAAAATTTGGCGTATATTTCAATTTTGCACATCTCAGACATTTTTTGTAGGTATGACCGATGAGTATTCCCCTCTATATGTGGAATGCCTACCTGTCTCATCTCTGAAGGGTGGTGCCCCCCACCGCTGAGGCGTTACGCCCCACCGGTGGGGCGTACGCCCCATTGTGGGAAACACTGGTCTAATGTCTAACATTGGGAACACCACCGCATGGAAAATCTATACCTCTAGCTATTGTCCATTTTAAGACGACAAAATTTCCCTAACGTGTCCATTTTAAGACGACAAAATCTTAACGACGTAAGCTGGTGTATTGGACAGACCTGCGGTTGAATTTGCCCTTTCAAATCTCTAAAATAAAGTGGAAATCTAACGACATAAGTGATGAAGTCGTCTATAGACAAGATTCGTCGCTCAGCCCGGCGTAATGGATGGACCTACGGTCAACGTTGCCCTATCAAGCCTAGAAAATCGATCTTTCCGTGGGGTTTATTTGAATTATTTCTGATGAACGTATTACTAAAATAATAAAATAGAGGAATCCATCAGGTTACTGATTCATCGTCTACAAAAATAAAATCTGGTGCTTACCGCTAATTATAAAGTAATTTTTTTTTATAAAATTTAAAACCGTTTTACACAATATATTTTAATGGTAAGGTCCTGTTTTTATTAATCATAAATACAAATAATTTACATCCGTAGGGATCCCTCTAGAAACAATTGAGATTTTAGTAATACGTTCATCAAAAGTAATTAAAATGTGAGCGTCGAGCAAACCCCCGTTATTAGAGTCGTATGTCGCCTTAAGAGGTTACCTATAGATGGCTACCCATAATGCAGGGTTGGAGACTTAGATTTAGAGGTGTGCTTTAGAAGTTCAAATTATTATCAAATACATGCTTGATACCAAGACTGTGTAAAAGTTGCCAACCACAGTTGAAATGATATACATACATGCATGCAGAGAGATTTATTTATTGGACAATTTGTATAGCGCCGCTTTTATGAGATATATTACCTCAGGGGCGCTTTACAGTTGATGCAGGTATTACAAAAAATATAAATAAATCAAAAAAGTGAAGTACAGGAACAGGCGACACGGAGATAGAAGATGGAGACTCTGCAGCAAGAATCCTAGGTGGTGAAGAAACTGGAGCAGCTGCTGCAGCGAAAGAGTCCACCAACAGTGCTAGCACGAGGCTCGTCATCCATCCAGGTATGTGTCTGCTGCTAATAAAGCGCTGACAGAATATCCTCTCACAGATACCAGACCTTGGCAGCACCGCTGTGAGATGCGACGAAGATAGAAGATGGAGACTCTGCAGCAAGAATCCTAGGTGGTGATGAAACTGGACCAGCTGCTGCAGTGAGAGAGTCCACCGCGTCCACCAACAGTGCCAGCACGAGGTTCGTCATCCGTCCAGGTATGTGTCTGCTGCTGATAACTTTACCAATAAACGTGTTTTAAATTTTAGAAAGCTGATTAACAAACAATGTTAATGCCGGGTAAATGGTTGTTTATCAGTTGTGTAAAATTTAAATGTCGTTTATTAGTAAGTGGGGTCTGTCTAGTCTAATTAATTAAATGCAGGAGTTCAGACAAATTTCACAATTTTTGTAAAACGATTGGGTCATTTATTTTTCGTCTGTTTTCTAGAGTTGGAAATATTCATTAACGATAAGTTATTTTTGCTAATTTTCTTAAAGGGATGTAAAGTTTAAAATTTGTGATGCGCTATCTTATTAAGAGGAACGACTGCGAGGCCTTTTTCATGTACTACTTAAATTAGGAATTGAGGCAAAAATACCCAACCTAATGGAATAATATTTTTATTCAAGATATGTAGCTAATATTTAGTATGGGTATTTTTGTAATTTTATTTATTTGTGTATTAAATTTCAATATATATGCCATTAAATATGCAATTTTTCATAATTTTAGAAGGAATTGGCATTTTTCTGTTAGTTAATTGTAATTGTTAAAAAAACTTGCTTTACCAACTGTTTGAATATAATGAAAAATAAAACAACGTAAAAATGTGTTTTTTGTGTAGAAAATTTAATTTATACGACAAATTTTTGTTCCAACGTAAATCGGTCGTTTGTGAATTAATTTTAGCACGTCAAAATGGTTCATTCGTATAGTAAATAAAGCGAAATCATTTATTTATTTACAAATTTATTTTAATTTAATTTAACTGCCCGTATTTTATAAATTAATCTTTGGATTAAAAAAAAAACTTTCAGTTTGGTTGGGAATTTTGTCCTCAAATCCAAATTTAAGTTTTGTATGAAAAAGGCCGTTCCTCTTTACGCGTTCGTTTGCCAATATCAGTAATATCGTGATAAATTTGTTATTGAAAGTGAAAAGTTAGTTTATCTTTGCAATTTTCGCGTTATGTGTTTAGTTAAAAACTAGTTATTATTTTGTTCAGTGACATATTTATCTTGCACAGTGAAGGTTATTAAATTAGGTTTTGATTTTATAAATATCTATTTGCCAATATCAGTAATATCGTGATAAATTTGTTATTGAAAGTGAAAAGTTGGTTTATCTTTGCAATTTTCGCGTTATGTGTTTAGTTAAAAACTAGTTATTATTTTGTTCAGTGACATATTTATCTTGCACAGTGAAGGTTATTAAATTAGGTTTTGATTTTATAAATATCTATTTGCCAATATCAGTAATATCGTGATAAATTTGTTATTGAAAGTGAAAAATTGGTTTATCTTTGCAATTTTCGCGTTATGTGTTTAGTTAAAAACTAGTTATTATTTTGTTCAGTGACATATTTATCTTGCACAGTGAAGGTTATTAAATTAGGTTTTGATTTTATAAATATCTTTATTGTGACTCAAAGTGATTTAACAAACTAAAAACATTACATAATTCATGCGTATTTTACTCTATATTTACTTATTTTAACTCCTTATTTACTTTAGTCCGTCTGTCTGTAACTCTGCTTCAATGAACTCTAGAATTTCGCTTCAACAGTGTCATTTTCAAAATTGAAGGGGTTTTTTGTTTGGAGAGATAAAGTATCTACCCATAATATAATATTTCGAAAATAAAATTATTGTTATTATTTTTTTTTCTTTATTTTTTCACAATGTTTACATTAATTATATACAATATTATATAAATCAATACGAATAATGGGAACCCATTAAGGCGCAGCCTGTGCCTGGTAAGAGGACAATATATATTGTCCTCTTCCCGTAGTATGTTGATCCAGTAAGAAGTTGTTAGACTAAGTTGATCCACCTTTAAGTTATTATATTATTGTACCCAGAAATAAACAAACGACGGGCATTTAAAACATAAACAAGATTACATTTTGTCTAAGCGGTTTGTGTTTACAATAGTGTTTAGTGTAATATATGGTGAATATTTTATGAGAAACATAAATTGATACAAATTAAATAAAAAAAAAATTAACTGCTTTATCGAGAAGCCATAATTTTAACTCTTTTAAATATTGAGGAAGTTTAGTAATCACTTGAATAATACAGATTTAAAGTACGAGGTCGAATGAAATTGCAGTGTGTTTGCATTTGTTTTGTGTTTGTTTGGGAGTATAAAATACATTATTATTTCTAATGTTCATTCTGTTTTCATTTATTTCGAATTTATTTTTGTTTTTAAAGATGTATTTCATAGTTTGCAAAATAAATAGTTTACGGAGACAGAATAGTTTAGATTCTTTGTATAACTTATCTGTTGAAAATTTTCTTTTCCGATTATACATAACTTTGATGATATAATTTTGAGTTATTTGTAAAGGTTTTATACGTGCATGAAGCGCACCACCCCATCCTATTATTCCGTATATGAGTGAAGATTGCACCAAAGAAAAATAAATAATTTTCAGTTTTTCAACATTGAGCACTTCTTTTAGTCTGTAAAATGTGTATGTAAGATATCTTAATTTACAGACGGTATTATTAATTTGTGACTGCCAATTTGATTTTGTATCAATAATAACACCTAAATATTTGATTTTCTCAACTTTTCCGAGTTCAAAGCAAGATGAGATTTTCAAAATTCGAACTAATTTATCGAGAATTCGGACAGTCCGATTCAGTTAGTGGAGTCAGTATGGAGTCAGTTCAATGTATCACTTACATAATATATTTTTCTATTATTGCCGGCAACCCTGGCGTTTATTGAAATAACATTATCATATACAAACAAGTAACCCGCCTCACTAGAAGATTTCTGTTCTTAGGCGGGTACATATTTATGCTTACATATACACATACATACATACGTACGCATGTATTTATTTATCCGTATATATACCTTGTGATCAATATATACATATAAATTCATACACATACATACACACATACTCATGCATGCACATGATCATAAAAACATAAGTATACAAAGTTTAAATAAAATTAAGTATTGGAAAATGTTATAAGGTAACAAATCAAAAAATATTGTAGAGTGTACATAGTGTCATAAAACCAAAGATCTAGTAAGAATGATTGGAGATTGTTACAAGGTTATCATTGAATGTTCATAGTAATCATAAAATCAAAAATCTAAAAATAATTAAAAGGTTTTCGTAGGAACTTTAAATTCACATAAATGGTAGCGTCTAAATCTAAAAATAATAACATATAAAAAAATAGTTTAAACAAAAGTAGTAGGTATTGATAAACTAAGCATGCGTAAAACATGAGCAGTTTTAAAAAGAAAGAATAAATCTGTATAAATGTAAATAACACAAGTATGTAAATAGAGAATGAGAATTAGACTAAGAAGAGATTGCTAGTAACTTATTGATGCATGCCCTTCTTACTACTTTTTACTAATCTTTAAAAGAGCGATAATCTTTAAATAGTTTAAAACAAAGTCGGTTTGTTTGTGCGCTTAGTTCTTCTAAACAATGC
This sequence comes from Hesperophylax consimilis, assembly GCF_061612785.1. Lineage (NCBI taxonomy): Eukaryota > Metazoa > Arthropoda > Insecta > Trichoptera > Limnephilidae > Hesperophylax > Hesperophylax consimilis. Next base: position 27,069,481 of record NC_142862.1, read on the forward strand.
AACAGAGTTTGATAAGGTTTCCACTATCATTGAGAAATTTCTTCCGGTAGGTTTATATATATAAAATACTTCATTGAAAGTATTTTTAATACTTTATTGAAAGTATTTTTAATACTTTATTGAAAGTATTTTTAATACTTTATTGAAAGTATTTTTAATACTTTATTGAAAGTATTTTTAATACTTTATTGAAAGTATTTTTAATACTTTATTGAAAGTATGGAAAAGTCAAGTAACGCCGGGTACACGTCAGCTCGTAAGTAAATAAAATAATGTAAATCGTTGCTAATAAAAATAAAATAATAATTTGAGCGGTGATTTTCAGAAAACCAAAATGATTCTACGAAGCCGTTGATAAATATTGAGAATGCATTTTCTTTTTACTTAAATGACAATTATTTCGTGGTCACAGGTAAAAGTTAGCGAAAATACGCTGAAGTCAATTTTAAAATGTAACAATTTTTTGTATACCGAGATTTTCTGATGACATTCAGATTGCCTTATCAGCAAATTTCTTCAGAAGTGTAATAATCTCTTTTAATTTTATTTGCGAGTTAATTTCGAAGTTAGGAATTTATGCGAGATAAATTATTACGAATGGATCATCAGCTATGATTTTATTATCTAATCAAATATATCTTGCTTTGTGTGATTACATAAAAAAGTGCATATAAAGGTGATGTCCAGTATAATACTTATCATTCAGGTGTCACTTAAAAATAGTCGTGAATTCATTTGGCTAAAAGTTTTTACAAAAACAAAATGTTGAGTAAGTACCAATTTCTTTTACTCGCAGTTTTACACTAGTGATAAATTTTTAAAATACATATATTTCCCGGGCAAGGCTGAGGTCCTGGGTTCAATAAATATATTGCCCCGGTAAGGCTGAACTCCTGGGTTCAATAAATATATTGCCCCGGTAAGGCTGAACTCCTGGGTTCAATAAATATATTACACCGGTAAGGCTGAACTCCTGGGTTCAATAAATATATTGCCCCGGTAAGGCTGAACTCCTGAGTTCAATAAATATATTGCCCCGGTAAGGTTGAGGTCTTTTTTATTATTTTTTTATTTATTTATTCTTTAATATATTTGTTATACAATGGTATAGTATATTGTCCTCCACGCTAGGAGTTCACCTGTGTTGTGGAGGACTTTTTCAATTGTAAAGTTATATAATTCTAAAGCAATACAGTGGCGTTGGTAACACAGAGAAACATTAAAAATTATAATATAAAATCGATTTTTCCATAGTTATAACAGTAGTTTTTCCATAGTTATTCCAAAAAAAGTGAAATATAAAAAGTGAAATATTAAAAGGATTGTAGCCAGTTCCATATGTGTTTTTTGTATTCTGCTTACAGAATAATTAGTAATAATAATCTTAATTAGATGTTTTATATTGTGTTGGAAGTGAATTGAATAGTTTTATAGCCTGGAATCTGTAGTGTTTTTGTCCAAAGGATGTGTTGGTTTTTGGTATTAGTAGTTGGTGTGCATGTCTTGTTCTGGTATTGCGAGAAGTTTGTGAAGTTTTAAATGTGTTTAGGTTCTTGTAAAGGAAAGTAAGTATTTGTTTTGAATATATTTTTTGAATCTTCAACACTGGGAATTGTTTAAATATGGTTGAAGTGGGTGTTAGTATTGGTAATTTAAGTATTACTTTTATTAAAGTTTTCTGAGCTTTATATAGTGGGTCTATGTATTTTTACTGGCATAGCCCCAGGCAATAACGCCGTATTCCATTATAGATAGTGCTATTGCGAGGTTAGTATATTTCTCACGTTTTTGAAAAAGTAAATCAACTTGTTTATCTTTCCTTTAACCGATTCAATATGTCTGTCCCATTTTAAATAACGGTCGAAGTATATACCAAGATATTTGATATTTTCGGTTTGTGTGATTGGAGGACAATTGCATGGGGTGCTCGCTGAGTGACAGGAATGTATTTTACGGTAGATGTTTTTGGAGGGTTGGCCTCTCGAGTTTATGCTAAAGGTTATGAATTTAGTCTTATCTATATTTAAAGTTAATAAGTTAGTCTTAGGTTCAATACATATATTGCCCCGGTAAGGCTGAGGTACTGAGTTCAATTCCTATATTTCTGTTTCTAATATTCGTTTGAGATTAGCTTATATTGTTTTCAATTACTAAACATCCATTTGAATTTAGATTTTGTTTTCTTGAAAGAATGAATAAATAAATAATGAATGGATTAATTAATACAATAGAAACTTGGAAATTGATATAAACCTACTTCCCGACATCTGATCGACCTGAAACAGAGACCTGAAAGGCAGATAGACTCGTTATTGATGACAATGCATTCTATCAACTTTTGTGGCAATAACGCATGCATAGGCGCACACCATGCATTTCTGCAAGTGTAATGATGTATTACTCTTTCCACGGGTTTATATATAGTTTCCCATTTTTAAATACGTGTAAATATAGTTGGAACCCTTACAAAGAGATTTATTGGACAGCAATGACTTTTCCACTATTCAAGTAGGACTGGCGTAAAAGGTAGAAATACCTTCCCATAGGAAGTGTGTTAAGATTTAGGGGGTATTTTACCATCCTCTTGACAGTTTATCCATAGGATAAAGGTTACTTTCGATTTATTTATTTACTATCCGGTACTCTAACCTATAAATGGTGGCTATATAACGGATAAGTTAATACATGTTATCCTAAGAATAAACTATCAAGAGGATGGTGAAATACCCCCTTATTTAGTAAATTTTATTATATTATTCTTAGCTCAAAAAATATTTATAACACTAATTGCCATTTATATATAGTTAATAGTTATGCTATTATATTATGTTTATCTTTACACATTATTTATATATTTTTTAATCTGTTGTCCGGTGTCCAGAAACTATTGGCACAAACGGGAACAGATGTTTTTTTGCTTTTTCCAATTCTTTCAGAAACTAAAAGGTTATATAAAATTTGGAATCAGTTTTGTCTAGACGTGTTTTAGGGCATTAAACAGCTGATATTAAATTTGACCTAAACAATTCGACTTTCTCAAAAACGAAAGCTGAAATCAAAAAAAATTTCCCACAAAATCGACTTGAAATGTGATGTAGATTGATCGTGTGTTGTGACCTATCTATGCGCAAGAATTAAGCTGTTTTTTCTTATTTCATTGAAATTGAACAAACAAGTTAAAATATGGACTTTCTTTCTTCAACACATGATCAATTTAGAATTGCAAAGAGCGATGGGACAATACCAGTACCAGCTCAATATGTTCATACGGCTCAAAGAATCGACTCAATTGAATTACGGCTCACTTGAACGGGAGCCGTGAGATATGAGCGAATGAGCAATGAGAATACTGTGTTCGCCCGGTGCGACACGCCCGACACGGATCCCTCAATACGGCTCCACGGTACGGCTCAGCCAATACGGCCCCCAGCTCCCAGTGAAAGCGTATGAATGATTGTACGACTCTTACTACCGGTACTCCTGTACGTCCAATACTATTATTGTTTTTAATGATAAATTAATGTTTATAAGACAAGGTGTTATGCACAGCACAGAGGATAACAAATTATTAAAATAACATTTGACAAGTCAAAATATGTCACCAACAAATGTAGATATAATATGTCTCGACGCCATCTAGTGAGAAATTTAGCACTAACAAAGCCTTTCGTACAAAAATAAAGTTGGTTGTTTACAGATGAAAAAAAATATAATAAGCAGTAATTGTTGATTGAAGTACTGGTACATATTGAATTATTTGGCGTGTTGTAAATAAGCCGACGTAGCTCAGTGGTCCAGAGCACCTGACCGGATATCAGAAGGTGCGGGTTCAATTCCCGTCGGCGGCATTTATTTTTACTCGGAAGATATTTTCAATTTGTATTGATATTTCAGGCGACTAATTTTTGCTTATAATAATTTGTTATCCTTTGTGCTATGCATAAAACCTTGTCTTACAAACATTAGTTTATCATACAAATTTAAAAAAAAATAATAGATGCTAGGTAGTCAGTAGGTGTAGGTACATAATATGTCTAAGTTTAGATGTCGGACTTGACGACATACTTGTCTCTGAGTTTTCAATTGAGCTGTGCTACGGCTTACCGGGAGTCGTACAAACAAGGCTCATCAAAAAGAGCTAACACTATTGTGCGGCTCGTTCATGAACGACTCATCGCTAGTTGAATAATCTTACGTAATTTGGCACCGTATGTTTTCTTTTTAATCGGAATAGATCACAGTTCAGTGAGAGGTATGTTAAAAATGTACAAAGGTCAGTTTTATCAGATTTCATGTCATTTATGCGATTTTATTGCACTTCGCGTATAAAAAAACATATACCATAAACGCTCAATCAAAGGCATGATTGGTAATCTCTTTTCATTATCTGATCGTGTCGGTTTAATATGTCGTGTTTTAAAATTTAATCAATGTTCATCGTATTAACTGGTGAAAGTTATCAAGGGTATTCATAATCGACCAATTTATCGATGGCTTGCATGCGAAAAATTATGATTCATAAACTGGTCTTGTAGTCACAAAATTGTACGTGAATCAGTTTGTGGTTTATTGTGGACTGTAATCAATATTTTACACAACTATTGGGGTTAATGTGGTAAACAGTTAGAATTGGAAAAAGATTCTGACTAACTAGAAAATGCTGGTTATCACTGCACAACAGACTTGTACTGAATATATAAATTGTTGCAATGTCACTGAATGTAGTTGCTCCACACTGTCAGACATGGACAGGTAATTGGATGTAGGAATGGAGGAATATGTGTTAAAGTGAAATGCATTTAGTTGCGTCAACAAGTCTTATAATGCTATGTATACATCCGCGAGCCGAATTGCTGAACTGAACCTTAACTTATGGGAAAGAAACGAAGCAACCGCAAATGGCGCGAAACGGAGGTTGCAGTTGATTCGTTCCTTACCCGTGATTCGTGGTACAATTCGCGTTTCGTATACGTACCCTAATAATTTAATCATACGTTAACCCGGATTTGAATTTTCCCTAGAAGGCACTAACTAGATAAACCGATGTAAGTAAGCGCAGTTTCCTATTTTCTTATTAAGGCGATGCCATACGTAGTAATGCAACATCATGTGTTTTCGGTTCGAAAATTTGGTTGCCTAAAAATGTTTCAGATGCTTTAATTAAATACTGCGAGTAGAATACATCTTGGCCTTTGAAATAATCGAGTGTTTTTAAAATAAAATAAAATCTCCTACTTACGAACCCATTTTCGGTTATGATTTTATTGTATGATGTGGAAAATTAAGTTATTTATAAAATGATCGAAAAAAATTAAACATTTATGCCTGAACATCCACAAAATAAAATAAAAGGCACTTTTTGGCCATGTTTTTTCTTGCATGAATCAAAACAGGCGGATGGTGTTAAGCGGGAATTTAAACCGTATCGCCATCTACGTAAGGGTTGTTATTGATAGCGGCTCAATTAAAAATATTACACGACGTAGTGCATCGCCTTAATTACTAACAGAAATCTTACTACTTTGAAATCAGATGTAGACAGTAAATTATTTTCCTCTTATTTTGAACGTCAGAAGGTTTCAATACGATATTGATTATGTTGGTCATCTATGGTCAGTTACAATTTGGGAAACGGGTATAGTTCGCTAAATTTGGTGACTTAGCAGGGTGCACGGGTTCATGTAGTGAGATTTCTCCAGGTCTCGGCGGCGGATGCGTCTGCCCACCAACTGCATAGCGGGCCGGATCGAGAGACACTGGTTGAGGGAGGCCTTTTGATCTCTTCAGCTGGATATTAATCCAAAATTTAACACGGCCACGATAGTGTCAAATAAGCTTCGGTTGACTGTCAATATAAGCATTTTTTTCTAATAATGTCGTTCGTTATTCAAAATTACTGGCTTGAACTAACGAAGCTCTTAGAATAGAAAGAAGTCTATGGGGGGTGAGTTGAATCCGTTCGGGACAATGACGCTACATTGGTTCGGGCTTGGAGGAAGTTGTTCACATAACGTGTTGTATTAAGTCCCTGTTTAGTCTAAAACTTAAACGGGACGTATTATCAGGTTATGTATTAAGAGGAAGTTACAAGCCAAAAATGTGGATATTCTTGGTATAACTTATATTGTAGGTAAAAGGCATTAAAATCGCTTGACAAACTGAGTCTAGAAACGTTCGATTTTAAGCACAAAACTGGTTTTATTTTGTAAATAATTTTATAAGAAAGCAAAAAAGTTAATCAAGTGAAACTTTCACAGATAATCTTAGCTATAATACTGTATTTTTTTTAAGTTGTTTACGCGTTCATACATTTCTATTGAAAAAAAAGTTTTTTTGTAGTTAACATTTATAATTTTTATTGAGTTATTTATTTTTTTATTTGTATTCTACTCAAGCCAAACGATAGGAAACACTTCAATTTATCTAAAGCACATTTTTGGTATTTATATTGTACACCAAGTCGCTATAAAGATTAATCAAAATAGTGATTTAGCATTAAGTAACTTGTGGTTCATTATGTATGCCTCAAAAAGACGTGATGGTTCTAATGTATTATGTTCCCTTTGTTGCAGAAAGCATAACCCTTTTACTGGCGGTATGCCTCCTGGGGTGCGCCAGGGCGGCTTGTCCCCTGGCAGGAGACCTCGTGATGTCCCACGAAGGAGACGTCACTAAATACATCGTCTGCCGAGAAGGGACGGAGCTGATTCTGAGTTGCGACGACGGGACTCCATACAATCCCCTGGCTAAGGTTATAGTTGTGAATTTTTTGAATTTCGATTTTGTTGTCCGTAATGAATGAATGCAAATTATGGAACCGTAAATAAACCCTCTTTCCGACATACGATCGAGTTCAAACTCGGTAGATACCCCCGTTGCCGACGACAGTACATATAACATAATTTATTTATTCATTTTCGAGAAATCGACAGTTTACATTTAATCAGTTTGTACATAAGTATTTTATAGTAAAATAAAACCAATTATGGATTTCCTCCTTGTGACTTTAACTGAGACAGCATAATATGGAATAAGTAATTTAAATTTGTGAGAAAGGAATATGAATTAAAAAATTTATATACCTAAAACGAAAAATTTACAAAACAATACATTTATAGCCATGGAGAGAGGTTGTAGATATAAATCAAATCATAATAGAGATATAAATAATAGAGACATAAACATTTTTCACAAACCATCAGAGAAATATTCTTTTATGGACCTCTTGTATTTTGTAAGTTTGTAACTGAAAATATCAACCTTGGATAATACGCCATTGTAATTATCGCATAGTCTGTTCAGGCAAGAATTCTGCTCAGAGTTCGTTTTGCTTTGATCAACCCTGAACAGGACACAAGAGCGTGTTGAACGCGCAGGTACATTGAATGGAATCTTGTTTAATACATAAACCTTTGGTTGCAATCACATACACACACGCGGGCATATACACATTTTTCTAAAATCGGATGACATTACTGCAGTCAATAAATTAAATAAATATCGGTCCTATCCGATCGGCATTTGGCGAGGTTGATATAGTTTTGTTTTATATTAAGTGCTAAATTATAATATGAACTAAACTTGTCAATTTGACTGGCCTAAAACAGGATACATTCCTAGTTGGCTAGTCAAAGTTTCCGCATGTTTTATTGTATGATTTTTATGTGAAATAAATTTATTATTATTATTTATTAATTTATTATTAGTTATCGACTACAGTTCCTGGGTAGGAAGGTTCAATACTGCAAAACAAAAAGTGTTTTAAAAGACATTTTAAAATAGATGTATTACAGTAAAAAAATGTTTCTGACGACTTGATTTTTCATTATAACAGAAAAAAATATATTTTCAAAAAACACATATGTAGGGTGACGTACCAACATCTGGCAGGGCTCCAATAAATGACAAGACATCAATAAAAACCGTCTAATAGGCCCCAGATTACAATATAATGTTTAATAACATCACATGTCCATTGTCCATTTATCCGCAGCGACTTGTTTGTAATCAGTCTTTGTAAAATTTTACGCAAAAGTCACGGCACGCTGTGCGGCATGAATCTTTTTGATTTCACAGCAGCATGCCCACACAGATTGCACAAAAGTCACAATCATTTGAAGTTTGCGCAAGTCACTATACAGTTTTGCCATCTTACATTTTACATGTGGAAATTAGAGTAAATTTAGTTGTTGAAAAATTAATGTTTGTGCAAGCGGTTGCGCGATACATCTATACTTATAGAATGCAATACTTTGTTTATGTGTATAGTAAACAGTAAGAATGGGCGTGCAGAAGGACTTACTATTTTTAAAATGGACCTACTGATGCCATCTATCCACGAGCCACGACAATCAAATATGGCAACAGATTTTGTAAGAGTGGTTGTGTTTTTGTCAAATCTTTTAGTGAATTAGGCCATGTCTCATAAAATGTTAATTTTCTTCAGAGATATATTGTTTATTCATTGGATTTTTGTGAAATGTTGGTAAGTATTCATTTAGTCAATACCTAAAGACCGGTCGCTGGGTTGACATCGCGTTTGGGTCCCACCCAGGCGTTGAGTGCTTAATTCCTCAGCTGGCTCCATCCTAGATCACAACACAAGCAAAATTTTCCACTTAATGTGGTAGTATTAGGAGATTTTTAAATATTGTCAGGTTATTCGTGACCCGGAAATGTTTGTCTTTCTTTAATCATTAAAAAAATGTGAAGAATCAATCAATGAAGATTATAGCCATAAAATAATAAAGGTACTAAGTGTAAAGACCATTTTTGTACCTAATGTATTTATGATTGATTTGCAGAGATGTGAGTCTTCCCGCCATTGGTCGGAGCGAGCACCCACGTGCCTAAAGAACCAGACGGAAACCGTGTATTTCCCGCATGAGACTTCCTGCTCCATGTTTTACACGTGTGCCTACGGTGTCACCAACCTGGAGACTTGCCCCGAGGGCCTAGAATACAACCAAGACCTTTGGGTTAGTAGTTATAGTTAGTAAATCACCCTGTAGTTACTGTAGTCCGCAAGCGGCTACCGTGATACATGCACATCTCAAACCTGACTCCACTGAGAGAGAACCTGAGTTTTGATTGCCCCGTTAATTCTGGTCTTCCATCACAATAGGCATAGATAAATAAGTTCATATTACCCTCAATCGCAGATGATGTACAAAGTCGGCAATGGGTGAATGCGGTGCGGTGCAAACCACCTAACAATGACTTCCTGGTAGAGTTGATGGGCTTAACAGAGTGACGCCTTAGGCCCTAGACTGGATTTCAGACCTAGATGTTCTCCCTTGATCCATATAAGAGAAGAAGAAGAATATCCTAGTACTTTCCATGATTTTTCTTGTCTTTTACTTCCGCTGCCTAACAAAGGGGATGCCATAATTCCGCTGGTTTCGGGCAGCTAGAACTCGTATGTAATAAAAAAACATTTCGTTGGGAGTGTATTTAACTTTTATTAATATTTGTTATTATTATTGTAGTCGTGCGATTGGCCATCTCCAAACGGATGCTTTGCCCACTCAACAGCTCCACCCCCAATTGAGCCCATAACCGTGACCACAACTACGACCGAGATCAACACTGAACCCGCAACTGAACCTGCAACCGAAACTACACCTGAGATCATAACTGATCCTGCAACTGAAACCACACCTGAAATTATAACTGAACCCGCAACTGAACCTGCAACCGAAACCACACCTGAGATCATAACTGATCCTGCAACTGAAACCACACCTGAAATTATAACTGAACCCGCAACTGAACCTGCAACCGAAACCACACCTGAGATCATAACTGATCCTGCAACTGAAACCACACCTGAAATCATAACTGAACCCGCAACTGAAACAACAGAGATTCCAACTGATTCCACACCCACAGACTCTCCGATAAAATGCCAATCGATAGGAGTAATATATTTTCCCCATCCAACCGACTGTTCAAAGTACTTCATTTGCTGGGATGGAAAACTCGACTTGATGCAATGCCTCTATGATTATGAATTCGATGTCAAATATGAGGTGAGTTTTTTGAATAATTACATTGGTTATATATCGCGCCTCCGGTGCTAAACTGTCACTTATGCAAATAATGTAATTTTTCAGGAGAAGCGTTTGAAAATTCGACAGCCTATTATAATGTATAGTTCTTCTTGTCTAAAAAATGAACTGGTAATTATTTAAACTACAACTTTAAACTTCATATCAAAGTAAAAGCAAACGTCTCACAACTTTGTAATAAAAAAATATAAACATTTTAAATTTACAACCCTCCCAGAAGTGACATTATGGCACTAGAAAACAATTTACCAGGCAATTATGTCATAACAATCAAAACACGATATCATACTTTTCTAAAGGTTTATTAATTAAAATATCAAAGCAGTATAACAAACTTTTTTAATTCTACATATAGAACTTTACTATTAATCAGACTTTTTAAATTCAGTCTTCTTACCATTTTACGAACGGTTTTCAGCGACGTTTCATATTAAATCATTGGTCACGTATGGTACCTATTTAAATACTATAATTACGCAATTAACAACAGTATCAAACAAATGCAATTTCTTTTACTTATTATTACTATTTTAATTAGCATTAATTTTGTACTAATTGGGTACTCTTAAAAAAATCAAAAACCTTAAATTTATTGTCACATTCTCAGGAAAATCAGGGAGTCTTTAACGCTGTGGTTTCAATAAACTTGTTTTCCCTGCAAGTGGAAATGTGACTTTATAGAATGTTAGACGTACAAAAAATTAAATGAGATCATTATAGAAACTTTCATAGTATCTTGGTATGATATTTGCCTCCACTAATTGCAATAAATCACGCTTTTTGCGTTCTATAATTGGTATTTTTGAAGTGTATGCTTGCTTGTAGGGAATGTCATCTATTCTTTGGGCGTTGCCTCTACTTCCGCGAAATTTTTTCCTCTTGGTTGAATTATAGCTTTTGCTTCCTCCCAGTTTTAAGTTTTGTAAGTTGTTCGATATTGGTAATTTTCACAATTCTTTGTGAATTTAATGCATTTAATATCACCAGTTTTGATTACATCTCCGTTTAAATTTTTTGCTATATTAAACTTCATGTTTTCCTCAAGTGACTTCAAATCAAAGAAATCATCGTAATTCATTTCTTTTACCACAAATGGTTTACCAGTCTTCTTCGCCCCACGAATCAAGAACATTGTCACAATTGTTAATCGAACGAAAACTTTATACCATAAAACATAAGGTTTGGGGAAACAACGTCACTACGTACACAAGTATATTTATTATTTCATGTCACAACCAACTTAAGTGTTGTTATTGCTCCAAAAACCTAAAAATGAATTGTCACAATAACCTTAGAGGCGTTGTAGCTCCAGGAGACTGCTATTCGTGCGGGGTGCCGCGCGCAACTAACCAATCAAACGTTGTTTCTCCCAGTGGAGGTTAGATTTGCACCAAAACCATAACGACATAACTGCCCTCACGCGGAAATTATACGCACTACACAAGCGACGATGACGCACCAAGTAAAGAGGTACATTAGTTATTTTTTCTCATACTCAGATCAATTTTGACAAAACTTGCATAGTTGACAGTTTAGCACCGGAGGTGCGATATTGTGCCTGTCTCACTAGGAACTCCTGTGTTGAGAACAGGCTCATTTTATAATATAAGCAGTTTATAACAGTTTATCAGTATCCTACCATTCGGAATGCATACATATAAATTGGTTTAAAAAAATCTTTGATATTAGATATGTCTTGTTTGATGATCCAAGACTTGGTATCTGATTTATATTTAAATTTAGTTGAGTTCTGTCTAATGGCCATTGGAAGAGCATTGTATAGCTTTGTTGCAAGGTATTCAAAATTTCTTAGTCCAAAAGTTGTTTTAGCGAAAGGGATAAGTAAGAAGTTATGATCTTTGGTTTTGGTATCGCGAGCAGTTTGGACATTGTCAAAAGTAGTTCTGTGTTTGAAGACGTATTCTTGTATACTTTGGGCATTGTCGGGTGATAATGCAAAGACCAATGAAATATGTGGTAGGAGTATCGCAGCGGCTTTATTGAAGTAGACAGAGTACACAGAATCCTAGCAGAATAGCCAGTGTAGCGGTGGGATGTGAATCCGTGCTTCTCTTGCTCCAGTGAGATGATCGGTGGTGGAGTGTAGTCATGGCAATGAAGTCGGTAGCTCTATGGCGTAGAAGTGGACACCAGACTGAGTAATGAAGTTCTTCACTGGTGTTGAAGATCATGGATCTTCCAGGTGCTCCAGTGAGGAAAGTTCTGAAGATACGGTGGATATTATGGTCATAAAAATAAGTATAGTTAAAAGTTTTAGTTGTAAATCACTCGACATTAATCTTAGTTATAAGCCACTAGTCACAAGTCTCTATCTATGAAACTTAGTTATAAGCCAAAAGTCTTCGTGATCAATGCATAAATTAAGTTGTTAAGCGCCCTTGAGGTGATTTTCTCACGAAAACGGCGCTATATAAATAATCCAATCATTATATTGACGGCAGATGATGCGAGCATGAAGGGCTCGCAACGCAGGCGCAGGCCGGCGATATTGTCACAGGGCTCAGCGCAACTCCCAGTTCTTGCGGTGTAAACTGAGTGCTATGTGCTAACTCACTTCTGTTTATAAACACGAGAACGATCGAGAGAGTTACAATTCAGACAGTGATATGAGAAATGCTTTAACTATCCCGCAGTCAAATGGGGGAGTAGGTATTTCCCAAAAATCTATCCTCCTTATATTAGCCTTAATACTTGACATATGATTTCAGTATTTTACGTATTTCTGCGCAAATACAAAAGTTACCATTAATAATTGACTGAATAATTAGGATTTCTACAGTTTAAAAGCCCAGAAGAGAGAAAAATGCATGGAATCGTCGGAAGACCCACTTGGTTACAGACGTTTTGTTTGGCATCTTGGCCTGTCAAGAGTTAATCAGCATTCGAAGGTTCTTGGAACGCTGCTTGGAAATTAAAATGCTGTCTAGGTTTTCTTGCTGGAAAGTCCCTGACGCCAGAGTAGGTAACTGCGTCATCTGTCGCCTAGCGTCCAAAACACAGATTTTCTTAAAGACTTCATTGGAACTGTTTGTGATTGGTAGTTTAGAATAATGTTCATTATTAGTTTCTGAGCTATACAATTCGAATCACTGGGCGGCAGCTTTTGCTCCTCTCCAGGCTTTTGACTTTTAATATATATACATACATAGCCCCGGGCCAAAAGGGCTCCTTTCTCTTTCACGATGAATTTATAATAATGGTTGTTGGAAAAATATGTATTTTAGGTTCGTTTTAAAAATTATTTGCAAGGGAACATGGCTGCTATATCGGGAGATTAATCTTTACCAGGCTATAATACCATACTCGATTAAAGATTGACATAGTGAATGGGAAATTGTTTTGAGTTGATCCAAGTGAAGGATGTTCATTTAGGTAGCTCTTGAGCTTTGGACAAATTGTGTAATTCCTCATTAAAAAAAAACTTATACTAAAATATTATATGGTTTAAAATTTAATAGATAGGTATTTAAGTACCTACTTTCAATCTTATGATTTTGAAGGAAAATTTTATTGTGATTTATTAAATAAGAGAAAATTAGAAACACATTTTTTGGGACTTAAGGTTTGCTTACCGCAGAATTACTAGTTAAATTAATTTATTTATTAGTTCAGATTACAAAAATAAAATGGAACGTAATCTCCTTATTGGGGTACCTATCGATATATTTTTAATCACAATAAATTAGCCCTTTCGTAGCTAATTTCAATCCTCATAGAATTACGGTTCCTTGCTTTGAAGCCTAGATATAAATGCAAATTCCCTTCAATGTAAAGCACAAAGATATCGCTCGAATCCCCTATTGTCATGTGTTAATTTGCACAAGCCTGAAAACTATCACGACACGAGATATAGAGATTTAACAAACCAACTTGGTCTAAACTTGTTACACAAACCTCTGAAAACGAACGGGACATCTTAATATGTGGCACTTACTTATGTTTAGATAGTGTTTTTTAAGTTAATACCAATATTGCAATGTATTTAAGCTCATTTTAATATGAGTATATAGACTGTATGCCATCTTTAGTTTTTCTAAAGTAAAAACTATATTAGGCCTAAATGAGAATCTTGAGGTACCCCGCTTGCTGTCACGAATTTGTATGACTGTTTACAATGATTTATTGCTGAATTATATTATTTAGGTAGCACTTCATTCTAAGACTTTATCCTTTATACCGAATTTGCAAATTTTATTTCAAATGATTTTACAAAGTCCGAAAATATTGAGTTGACTTGGGTTGTACTGGACACCTACGCCAGTAACATTGGTTTTATTTTCAAGTGAACATGATATAAAATTTTCGTATGAAGACAGATTTGTTATTTACATAATATTATTAGATTTTGTGCTGCCATAAGATCAAGGTGTTTGGATTCTCGAATAATAATTGACAAATCATTTCCAGAAACTCTCACTATTTAATACACTTTCAAGTTAAACTAATTACGTGTAAATTAATTATTATAAATATTGATAAAATATTTCAAGAACATACTAATGATTTTTTTATGTTAATATTTCAGAAATGCGTACCGATTTCTCCTACAGGCTGCACGGCATCCAAAACAACCACTTCAATCTGGTCGAGGTCCACAGAAGGAAGTTCACCTGTCACAAAAGAGCCTGACTCCTTTGTGAAGGCGTTGATGGATAACAAGCCTGCAAGAAACACATTATTCTCATAGATCGTTAGTAATATGGCATTAATGATTGAAGGATGAAAATATTGACGAGTAACGAGAGCAATCAGAGTTGATCTGAAATCGAATAGTCAGAAACACACATGGAATAAAACGGAACAAACATAATATAGACCTAATAAATACGTGTTTGTAATATTTATGTTTTTCTCACTCCTCACAATAATTGTTGAGCGCCACATTGGATGGTGTTTAGTTAAGCCGGTGGTAACATTGGATCCGAAGGGTATAAATCGAAAACCCTGCGCACTTTACAATTTTAGAATTTTTGTTTTGGTGTTTTATCTTATTTTTACTGACGGCTTTTTAAATACAAAGTATAGTAGTTTATACACAGCCCTCTTCACTAGAGATTCCTGTTTCGAAGCGGACTGGACGTGGTTACACCACGATTTCCTCACATTTATATAATATTATATAGCAAATAATCCCACAAAGGCTGTGCATGGGTATTATAGTAGTTATTTTAACAATTCTATGGTTTAAGTATCAAAATTAAGGTGTACATTTTCTTTGAAGATAAAATATATAAATTATGTTATTATGAAGTGCTAGGATACCTACATGATGGTAATGGTAGGAGTAAAAAAGATAAATAACCTTTTCCGAAATTACAACTTTTTTTTCCATACAAAAAGACATACCTACTAAAAATCCTTAGTGTAAGGTACAAACTATCTCGATAAATTCGCTGTGAGCTTGCCGTGTCAATGTTGCATATTTGTGATTTGACCATATCCATAGAAACCGCATGTAAACAATAAAATAAGAGAGAGGTTTCGACGTTTACAATAAGCTACAAAATCGTTTGTTGTAAACCAAATTCAAAAAGAGAACCGCATTAAAATAACATACCATTATTTATCAGTATATAATGATATTTTCCTTGTAATTTGAACGACACAGTCAATTAAAACACAATTGAGTTTCTCTGTAAGGAAAGAAGAGGTTTATTTTGTTAATCTCACAAGATTTACATAAAGAAAAGAATTCAGTAACAAAACATTACCTGTGAGGAAAGAAACGACATTTAATGTTATTAATTGTTATGTCAATTCCTTAATCACAATTACAAATTATTGAAATTATTCCCATCAATCTGCTTTGTCACAACCCATACATTATTTTTACTATGTCTTAAACCATAGATTACGAAATATTGATTCGACTGTGTAGGTACTGTGGCGCACATCCAGCCAGTGACAGTCCACGACACACACAGCCAAAATGACGAGACAAGCTCGGCATTAAAGAAAATTATATTTTTCTTTACATCTCCCCCCCCAGGGAAGACAATAAACCCCAACCTATTAAGTATCCTCTTTTTGGTTCATTAATGCAGGTACTGGAGTTAACTTTGAGATGTGGTAAAATTTGATTCTGATTTTTGTCGACCAGTGTTTATCTTGTAAATTGAGTTTGATAATTTTTCTATAATTTTGTAGGGTCCGATTCTCAATTCGTCTAGCTTCTTCCTATTAAGTTTGTTTCCATTCTCCACAAAAACAATATCACCAACGTTGAAGTTGAAGTGTCTCCTGCTTTTATCGTAAATTATCTTGTTGTAATTATGTGACTTCATAGTATTTTCCAGAGCTTTTTTTCTGTCTTGCATCAAACTGATGTCGGTCTTCTTAAGTTTTAACTCATTTGGCAAAATCGTAACATCTGTGCCGTTAAGTAGATACTGTGGCGCATATCCTTCTTACCCAAGTTTAAGTGCGTCACTAATTGACAGCTCCGTATTTAATAACAATTAAGTGACAAAAAAGTAACCTTGTAACATATTAAGAGTTAAAAACAAATAAACAGCGATACGCTAGTCAAATTGGCAGTGTTTGCAACAGTGGCAGTGTAATCTTCAGCCATCGATCGTGATTTTAAATACTTAATTTGAAGTTTGAAAATATTATTGTCATTGTAACGTCAAATAAAAATCATAGACAATATTTGCTTATTCGCCATTGACTTGTATTTTCTGTGGCTATCAAATTAAATTTAAAAAGGGCTAACTTTACACAAAGAGGCCCAACTCACAAAAATGACCAGATCTGCTCAAGTGATGGATATTTTAACAGAATTGAAACAAGAGTTCCAAGAGCTTCGTAAAGACATCACTGACTTTAAAGTCACAATCGATTACTGCGCAAACAAAATTGACGACTTCTCTAAGCAAATCCAAGAAATGGACAAAAAAATTAAAAAAGTTGAGAAAAATGAAAACGACATTTCTGTTATCAAGAGTGCACTAAAAGAAGTTCAACGAAAATTAAACGATATAGAACACTCAAATAAATCGTGTAACATCGAAATTCGAGGAATTCCAGAAAAAAACAACGAAAATCTTTTGGAAATCATTAACGAAATAGGTTCAACCGTCAAACTCGACCTCGCTAATCTTGAAATTAACAATTTCTACCGAATCCGACGGAACCTGAAAATCTCTGATGATGAGCCTCCCTATCAACCTGTGCGCCCAGTAATAGTCAAATTTAACAATCAGCTGAAAAGAGACAACTTCCTTGCGGCCGTAAAAACATTTAACATTAAACAAAAGCTGAAAGAAGACAAAATAAATACAACCCACTTGAAGCGGTTCACGACACAAAAAAAGAGCCCATCTTCATAAGCGAGCACCTCACTACACAAGAAAAAAATTTACTAAGACAAACAAAAAGATTCGCAAGAGATCAAAACTACGCTTTTGCATGGTCAAGAAACGGACGATGCTTCATCAGGAAGACATCTACATCTAAGATAATAGTGATCTCCCACGAGGATCAACTATCGCCTGAATCACTGATTAAACAGTCCGATATACACACAGACCAACATATTGCTGGAAGAAAAAATTGATTGGTAATTTACCAATACGACAACATTCATAACCACTATAAATTCTACAATGATTAACTGCATGTATATGAATATCAGGGGAATGAGGACAAAAATTGATGAAATATACGAAAACGTCCTTATCAATGACTACGACCTAGTAAGCCTAACAGAAACATGGTTAAAGGAATCTATCTGTGACCAGGAATTAGTAGATAACCGATATGAAGTATTTCGGAGGGATAGAGTTCACAAGACAAAAAAAGATGGAGGAGGAGTCATGATTGCTGTATCAAGAAAACTAGAGGCGAAGAGGATGGCGCATTGGGAATGTCAAGCGGAGGACTTGTGGATCCAACTCAATATAAACCATAATAACATTAGTATCAAACTGAATGTTTGCACCGTATATCTACCGCCAACTGAAGAAGAATCTATTGTAAGCTCATTTTTAAACAATCTTAGGAATGTGTACCTAACAACACCAAACCAACACATCTTAATATTTGGCGATTTCAATAAGTCTAACATTCATTGGATTACCGATGAAACAAACAATTTATTACCTTTCACCACAAACACAAATACAATCACCTCTGACATCATCGATACACTATCATTCTGTAATCTTAAACAATTTAACGGAATAGTGAATCACCAATCCAAAATATTGGATCTCATTTTATCAGATAAAGAAGACATATCAGTAATACGTTCTTCATCTCCACTAAGTAAAGAAGACCCATACCACCCTGCTCTAGAAATAAATTTTCTTTTTAATTTTCTACCACATCTAGAAACCCGTAACGCCCCAAGACCAAACTTTTATAAAGCCGACTATGATTCAATTAATACCTTTCTTCGTGAGATTGATTGGGAATTCATTAATCAGGGAAATATTGATCAATCTGTCGATCAGTTTTACAGCATACTCTACCAGATTATCTTTTTTTATTTATTTATTTATTAGATACAAATAATTACACACATATTAAGGAAGCTTTGGCTGTCCAACTAGGAAATTTTCCCGTTTTAGGACAGCCAAATTGCCTGGTTTAGTTAACATTTGTACACGCTGCTGTTATGAATTATATTTCCATACTTAACATTAATAGTTACGCTAGTAATATAGTCTATACACATATATATTTATCAAAGTAATCAAAATAAAAACTTTTTCAGACATATTTGTACACCCGAATATTAGTTTTAATTTATTTAATTTATAGTTACAATATAAGAAAAATATTAGGTGGGTTTCTTAATTTGATCGCTGTTACTGTGCTGTGTATTAATTTACATAATTAAGGTACATATAATATAATATACATAATCAAGAAAAATATAAACAAGGTACATGAAAACATATTGTATAAACATTATCAATCACAAAAATTATCAATCGCATTGTATAAATCAGATGCATGGTAGGATTTTTTTATTTAACTGCCAATAACAATGAATAAATGTGAGTACAGAACATTTTTGTTTATCTGTTGGTCATCATAAGTTCGCTTTCGACTCTTCCTAAGTCTAGAAGCCAATAATAAACTAATTTACGCAGAATGCTTATGCTTTTCGATTTCCATAAATCGGGTAAGAGGTTGAATAATTTTGGACCAAGGTAATAGAATTGTCTTTGGGCAAAGGATGTCATAGTAGTAGGTGGAACAACTGGATTCCTCCTTGAATGTCTAGTGTCGTGATAATGATCAATGGAAGGGTAGTGGTGACGTTGTTTTTGAGTGTGTAATATAATTTTTTTTATGTATAGTTGCCTTACATCAAGAACTCGTATATCTTCGAATAATACATCACTGGGGTACCTAAATGGTTTTTTTAGGATGACCCTTAATAGTGATTTCTGTGCTTTTGCTAAGGGATCCAGTATTGTTTTGGTACATCCGCCCCATCCCAAAGATGCATATTCAAGTAATGAGTTACACAGAGCATAATATAAACATTTCAGATCTTTTATGCAGAGAATATTTCTAATGCCCAGGAAAAGATGAGTAAGTTTTCTGACTTTTGTGGAAATTGAGTCTATATGTAGGTCCCATCTCAGAAATTTGTCTATCATAATTCCTAGATATTTTATACTATCTACGCATTCTAGGGTGTTACAATTACAAGTAGTTGGGTTATTGCAGTGGTGTATAATAATGTTTTGTGTTTCTTTCGGTTGTCCCGCTTGAGTTGCACTGAAGCGGATGAATTTTGTTTTCTCCGTGTTGAGTGTGAGTAGATTATTATCAAGCCATTGTTTAACACTGTTTATACCAGCTTCTGCTTTATTGTGAACTTCATTCCAGTTTTTACCTTCAAATAACAAGACCGTATCATCTGCAAAGGTAATAATGTGGTCGGCAAGGGAACTGTTACATAGCTCATTAATATATATATTAAACAAAATTGGCCCTAGAGTACTTCCCTGAGGTACACCAAATTTAATATTTGCTGAATCGCTTAGAGTATCATTAATGTTCACTCTTTGGCTTCTGTTTTCTAAATAACTAACCATCCACTTTAATAGTTGACCCTGTATTCCAACGCACTGTAGTTTTTTCAACAGAATTTTATGTGATATAGTATCGAACGCTTTGGCTAGATCCAGGAATAGTGCAGTGCATTTAATTCCTCCATCGATATTATTAGAGATGATTTTTGTCAGGTTAGTGATAGCGTTTTCTGTGCTTAAACCTGGTCGGAAGCCGTATTGTCTATTAGAAAGAATGTTATTATCTTCCAGATATGTGCTAAGGCGATTTTTTACAATTTTTTCAATAATTTTCGAGACCGAATTTAGTAAAGAAACTGGCCGGTAATTATGTACATGCGATTTGTCACCATTTTTGTGAAGCAATATAACTACTGAATGTTTTAAATGATTGGGGAATATTCCTGATTTAAAACTTAGATTCGAGATGAACGCGATCGGTATTGCGATTGAGGATTTAATAAGTTTTAACAGATTTGATGAGACTTTATCAGGACCACAAGCATTTGATGACTTAAGATCGTCAATTATTTTCATGACTTCGTTTGTCGTTGTTTCTATATTGTCTATTTTATGACCGAAATTAGAGGTAGTAAACTTAGCGAGATCAATTTCAGTAGTATTAAGTTTATCAAGAATTTTTTTCGCAAGAGTGACTCCCACTGAAGTGAAATAATTATTGGCAAAATTTGCCATAATTTTTGGGTCCGAACAGTTTATATTATTAATGTACAACGATTTAATTTCCGAAGATTTATTAATTTTTGTTTTAGATATATTACGAAAAGCTTCCCACAGACGTTTTGGCCTACAGTTATTTTCGTAAATAATTTTTTTATAATAATTTTCTTTGGTCGATTTAATTAAATGTTTACATAAATTCCTATACTTTTTATAATGAGCTTGTACTAAAATATTTTCAGGACATCTTTTCGCCTTTTCGTGTAATTGATTCCTTCTGTGAATAGATTTGACAAGGCCAGGGGAGATCCAAGGTGTGAGTTTTACTTGATTATTTGTTATGTGTATGTGACTAGTGTGTTTAGATATATATGAATGTAATTTTGTGATAAATTCATTCATTGCTGAGTCAGTATCAATTTGGTCTAGAACGTTTTGCCAGTTTTCTGATCGCAAGTCTTCGACCAAGTTATTGTAATTTGTTCGAGGGACATATTTAATTTTAGCATCAGTGGGAGGTTTGTTTTTAAGACAGAGAGCTGTGGTGTAGTGGTCTGAAATTGTAGTGTGAAAAACAAATGAGTCGATTAGGTTAACATTTTTAACATTGATATGGTCTAGGCAAGATTTACTCATGCCCTGTTCTCGAGTAGGGCTCTTAATTGTCTGAATGAATCCATTTTCAGTAAGCAGGCATAAATAATCGTTATATTGACGGTGGTATTCGGGAATAGTATTAATATTGAGATCGCCTATGATGATTTGACGTTCTATTTTTTTTGAAGTATTGATGATTGCTTGAAGTGAGCTCAAAAAAGTGTCGATGTTTTGGAAAGCGGGTGATCTGTAGATTGCAAAGATACATAAGTTGTTGTTCAAAACAATTTTCAGACAGTTTGCTTGTGATAATAAAATTTCATCTACTTGTGCTTGTATTCCGTCTCTGATGTAAACAACGATTCCACTTGATTTATTTAAACTTATGTTAGTGTGATATTCACAGTAATTGTTTATAATTTTGGAGGTGTATTCTTTATTTATCCAACATTCCGACAAAATTATAACATCGAATGAGTAATTAAATTGATCAAGAAATAACAAAAAATCATCGATTTTTGAAATGCTTCTGATATTCTGATGTATGATTTTTAGACTATATGAGCCCCAATTGTATTTGTTTAGATTATTTAGATCATAAATAACATTTGTGTTATAATTTATATCGGAATCATTATAATTATCATATGGTAAACGAAACATTTTTAGTATATTTTAGATAAGTGTAGTATTGCGTAACATAGTTTTTATATTTTAGATTAACGTGGTGCTGTGATAAACTTTCGCATAATATAAGTTTTAATACAATATCTAATTTAGTTTTATTGACACCTAAATTTACTATGAATCTGGTGATAATACAAGTTCCTAGCAGGTAGTGGAAGGCAATAGACATGATGAAGCGGGAACAACGACTAAATATAATAGTAAACAAGCGAGACGAAATATACCTCGAGAGCGAAATTGGTACAATTTTATCACAGTGCTGACAATTTTGATTCATCGGAAATGAGAATAGCATTTGTTCCCGCCTCTTTTCTAATATATATGTTCCCTCCTTTAACCCACGCGAATCGAAACATACGTTCCTTGGCATATTGGCGTGTCTTAAACCAGAGCTGCTTTGATCGAAAGGTCAGTTGTTCGGAAACGTAGATAGGCGAGCGAGGACCGGCAATTCCAATGTTCAATGTGTTAAGTTTGTCTTCGGTATTTTGTTGATTTTTATTGTAATTTTTCACATCCGCTAGCAGCTGATCTCTAGCTAGATTCGTCTTCTCTTATGTTCCCCTCAATATCTCCTATCTCTTCTCATGTTCCCCTCAAAACGAACAAAAATCACTTTCCTAAGTGGTACTCAAAAGATCTCATTCGTTTGATAAAGGAAAAAAATAAATTTCATAAAAAATATAAGAAATATGGTAATGAACTAGATCATTTATCATTCAGCTTGATTAGAACCAGAACAAAAAATCTGATTAGAGTTTGTTATCATAAGCATTTAGACTTAATCAAACAAAATTTAAAAGCTAACCCGAATGATTTCTGGAAATTTGCAAAAAGCAAATATAAAAACACAACCGATATTCCAAAAGAGATGCACCTAAATGATATAAAAACTACCCAAGGTCAAGTTATCTGCGGGCTTTTTTCTAAGCACTTTCAATCTGTTTATAAACCTCACAATGCAAACTATTCACCACAAATATCTGAAGATTTCTGTAACGAAAGCCTTGGTATGATCACTGTTTCGCCCTTAACGATATTAGTCAAGTGTAAGAAATTGAGAACCAATAAGGGATCAGGTCCTGATGGTATCCCGCCAATATTTTTGAAAATGTGCAGAGATGTTCTTGCCAGACCACTTAGCCTTCTTTATAACAAATCATTACAAGAAGGTGTTTTCCCAGTCAAATGGAAAACGGCTTTCTTAACACCTATATTTAAGAAAGGTTGTAAGAGCGATATAAAAAATTATAGACCTATCTCTAAACTTGACTGCATAGGAAAGTTGTTTGAGTCAATAATATATGACTGTCTATTAGCTCATGTAAGTAAATATATTATCATTGAGCAACACGGGTTTTTCCCTCGGCGTTCCACAACAACTAACCTTCTCGAATACTCCCAGTACATCCGCGATAGCATCGATAAACGTTTACAAGTAGATGCCATCTACACGGATTTTTGCAAAGCATTTGACCAGTTAAATCAATCATTACTCATCAAGAAGCTGGAAAAGTTTGGCATAAATGGAAATACTTTAAAATGGTTCGAAAGTTACATTACAGAAAGAAAACTGCAAGTGGTTGTAGGAGGCTACTCCGCTGATATTTTTACTGTAACGTCGGGAATTCCGCAGGGCTCACATCTTGGACCTTTGTTGTTTTTAATCTTTATCAACGACATAATTTTAAGAATAAAAACATCAAAATATCTCCTGTTTGCCGATGACCTTAAGTTGTACAAAAAAATTACATCATTAGAAGATTGCACCGATTTGCAAAAAGACTTATC
Source organism: Hesperophylax consimilis (assembly GCF_061612785.1). Lineage (NCBI taxonomy): Eukaryota > Metazoa > Arthropoda > Insecta > Trichoptera > Limnephilidae > Hesperophylax > Hesperophylax consimilis. The sequence goes on from NC_142862.1 coordinate 27,093,362, forward strand.
ATCACTTCATGAATGGTGCACACTAAATGATTTATATTTTAATGAAAACAAATGTGCCGTAATTTCATTCACAAAAAACATTAATAAATTCTCAAACACATATCACATTAACAATATCCCTTTACAAAACACAACTTCAATCAAAGACTTAGGCGTGACATTTGACTCGTCACTTAGCTTCAATAAACATGTAGATACAATTTCAAAAAGTGCATCACAAGTATTAGGATTAACGCTAAGAATCACGAATTGTTTTAAAAGTACAGAATTAACTTTAACATTATATAAATCAATTGTGCGAAGTATTCTTGAATACGCATCAACAATTTGGTCTCCCAATTATGAGATTCATAATTATAGGATTGAATCCATACAAAGGAAACTAACCCGTGTAATTGCTTATCGTGAAGGTTTATCTGATCAATTTGGAACATATAATGATCGAATTTTGCACTATAAGCTACACTCACTGACGGTCAGACGTAAACTTTCTGACGTACTGCTCCTACACAAAATTATACATGCATCAGTTGACACACCAAACATTTTATCCCAAATTAACATCAATATACCATCAAGAAAATCAACAAGGAGGATGAAAGACATTTTCTATATTAAAGCCTACCACACAAATACAGGATATTTTTCCCCTGTACCGCGAACATTAAAAAATTATAATATTATGCATGGCTCTAATAATGAAATAGACATTTTTAATGACCAATTTAAACACTTCAAAAAAAAAGTATTACCTTTAATCATATTAAGCTGATATTGTGATGAAGCCCTTTATTTAAAGAGAAGCAACATTGTACCTACCTAATCAGTGTCTCACCAGTACAGATGTGACAATAACAAATCGTTTATGAACATATTTGTATTTACCTTTTACCCATTCTTATTTGTTATTTACTTGCATATTTAGCTTACATATAATTATAATAGATTAATATTAATATTACTTACATTTTCCTTTTGTTACTATTTTTGTTATTATCATTTTGTTATTATTATGTATTTAAACATCCATGTATATAAATTTTTGGGCACCATGCCTGTTTTATGTACTTAAATAAAATAAAATAAAATAAATAAATAAAATATCCTGTGACAGTGTGCTCCGTTTCATTATAGTTTTTTACACAATTATGTGCTATAGTTGTCCAAGCTACTTTTGAGTCGTTTTCGTTAATTTTGCATCTAATTTTATTGACCAGTGTTTGGTTCAATCTTTCATTTAATCCATTTGAGAAAGGTGAGTTTACTGCAGTAAAAATTATTGGAATATTTTTTTCATCCAAAATTTTTTTGAATTCTCTAGAATTGAGACCCGGGTATTGGTCTGAGAGTATCATGCCGATGTCATTAGTTTCTGTGGAATTTACGAGTTTGATGAAATCATTGGAATTTTGAGTTCTTGATGTCAAAATATATGCAAACCTCGTGAAATGATCTGATAGCAGGTGCAAGTATCTCTTTGTTGACCGTGAACCCCCAAAACCGCCTATTGTATCAATGGAACATATTTCAAAAGGTTTTGTTGCGGGACCCAAGTGGGACATCAATCCATATTTGTTTTGTCCTCTTGATTTGTTCTTTAAACATACTGCACAACTTTCGCAGGTTCTCTTTATATTGTTTGTCATATTTTCTGCTGTGTACAACGAGCTTATCATTTTTTGCATTTGTTTAATTCCTATGTGACCTAGGTCTGTATGAACATTTTTGATAAATACTATGCTGAATTTTTCTGATAGAATTATTTTTTCTCTTTTTTTTACTTTTTTGTAATAAACATTATTCTTCGATATCAATTTATCTCTTCTGAACTGTATCTTCTCATTTTTCACCTGATCTTTTAAGATATCTTCTAATTTTATTAAGTTGATAACTTTTAATTGCTCATCTTGGTTCTCATCTGGTTCTAAGACTGGGTTTCTGCTTAGGCAATCAGCTTCAATATTGTATTTAGCTGGAGAATATTTAATTTGAAAATCATTTGTGATAGGTAGTATGTTAGATCTCCTAATTCTTCATCAGTTCTTGATTTTATATTCATATTCTCTAATGGCTTGTGATCTGAAAAGACAGTAAATTTCTTACCTATCAATAGATGTTGCCAATATTTAATACATTCTTTGATAGCTAGGCATTCCAGATATATAGCCTTTTCCTTTTTTGAACTTCATTCAATTTCTTTGAGAAGTAAGCTACTGGTTTTTCCTCATTGTTTTCTTGTGGCTGTTTTAGGATAGCTCCCACTCCTAGTATACTAGCATCTGTGTATATATGTATAGGCAAGTTCGGGTCAAATATGGTTAGTATTGGTTGAGAACATAAAATTTGTTTCATCTCATCAAATGACTCTTGGCATGCCATAGTCCAATCAAAGGTTTGACCTTTCCTCAAAAGATTATGCAATGGATCCAATTTCATTGCTATTTTTGGCACATATTTATGGTAAAAGTTTATTTTTCCCAAAAATTGTCGCACGTTTTTCTGCGTTTTTGGGGTTGGAAAGTTTCTTATTGATATCAAGTTATCTTTCAGAGGTCTAACTGAATTATTTTGTATTATGTGACCCAAATATTTAACCGAGTCAGCTGCGAACGTGCATTTTGTAAACTTCAGTCTTAAGCCTTCACTTTCAATCGCTTGAAACAGCTGTGTTAGATGTTTGACATGATCTGAGAAAGTTTTTGAAAAAACCAGGATGTCATCTATGTAATTTACTGTGAAATCTCCGAGTTTGTGTTTCCGTATTATGTTACACATTATCCTCTGAAATATTGCTGGTGCGGTTTTTAAGCCGAATGGCAAACATGACCATTGGTAATGTCCTTCTTGAGTGACGAAAGCAGTTTTGTGCCTGTCTGTGACTCGCAGAGGAATTGACCAAAATGCTGAGTTCAAGTCTAGTGTTGAGAAAAACTTACAATCTCTTGTTTTTACCATCAGGTCTTCAATAAGCGGGAACGGCTGTGATTGAGGGACAACAATTTTATTTAAATCTCTGAAATCTATGCACAATCTAGATTTTTTGTTTTCATCTTTTTTATAAGCCAATGTAACTGGAGCTGCAAATGGACTATATGATTCTTCTATTATATTTTTTTCTAGTAATATTGCAATCTGTTTTTCAATCTCTTTTTTATCTTCGATTGTGCAACGATACGGTCTTTTATTGCAATATTTTTCCACTAACAAATCAATGTGTGCTTCATAATCTTTTACCTTTCCAATGTCATATTTGTCCTTTGCAAATACAGATTTATTCTTCACTATTAATTCATCAATCACTTTTTGTTGATCAAAGTCTAGATGATTTATATAAGTAATGAAGTTTTTTTTTGTAAAATTTTCATTGAAGTTTATTAAATTATTAGATTGGGTTTGATTAGAAACTATTTCATTTATTTGTGTTGGAGCTTTCTGGCTGATTTCTAAGTTTTCATGTTGAATTAAGCTAAATTTTTGTATGCAATCAAGTCCAATTAAAAAATCGTAATCAAAATTTTCTTTGTCTATTACAAAGACATCCATATTTTTTCAATGTTAAAAATAGTTACATCCAGTGATATCATACCAATTGCCTTTTTAACGCTATTAATTGTTTTTAAGTTAGTATTGTTCGAATAACCTGTTTTTTCATTGTTTATCTTCAATAACCTTGAGTTTATCAATGACACATTAGAGCCCGAGTCATAGATTCCAAATACTTCAACATTTTTATTTAACACTAACTTTACTTTAATTAATGGCGGCACTATTAGTTTTTTTGGTTCTCACATTGCAGTTCGCATTCTAATTCTGAATTATTAATGTGCTTTATTTTCCTCTTATCATTTTCATTATTATTATTCTTTGTTCTGAACCAACATAAATCTTCTGAGTGATAGCGCACACCTTTATTTAATTTTTCACAAATGCTACATTTTTCTTTCAACGGCTTTGTGTCATCTTTCTTTTTCATATACTTTTTCTTCGAAACTAAATGTTCTAATTTGCCAAGTTCATTAAACAAGTCTTTTGTTTCTATAATCTCATCCTTGTTGATTCTATCTGTTATATAATCTGGTAAACCGGCAGCAATTATATCGGTTAAAGTCCCCTGATCAATTGTTTTTCTTACTTCAAGTAAAAGTCTTTCTTTTTTAACCGCATATTCTAATAATGATCCTGATTGATACTTGAAAGATAAAGCATACCTGCTAGCAGTCCAACCTTTATCACCATAGGTTTGCAGAAAGTTTGATTTCCAATCTAACCACTCTGATTGTAAACTAAGCTTTATCATCATGGACAAATACCAATCTGTACATGATTTGTCCAAAAATAATCTGAAGATTTCAATTTTTTCTTCGTCCTTAGTAATGTCAAACCTTGCACATTCTGTTTCAAATACTTCCATCCAGTGACATGCACTTATATTTTTTCCATTAAATTTTTCAAGTACAAACCTATCAGCTAACTTTTTCATGCTTTGTTTTTCGTTTTTCTGCTGATTTTCAACTAATTTTTCCAAAATTTTCACTATAGGGTCTTCTGAACTCCTGTTATTGGCAATACACACTTGTTCTTTGGTAATTTCCTCTAGAAATTGGTCCTGAAAAATCATGTTTTTATCCGCATCCACATATGTTTGTGAAATATCTTCTGTCATTTTTATCCATACACTTCTGGTTTGGTGTCTTTTTTTAATGTATTTTTTACTGTAGCATAAGCCTTAGAGGTGTAGATAGGTATGTGGAGTGATGCTGCTTGACATTCTTCAGGAATCAGGAAAACTTTGTCATCTTGTGTAATAATTGAGGTTATGGCAATAAAATTAGACTTTCCGTCTGTTGTTGGTTTTGATTGAAATGTAAACTTCAACTTTTCCATATTGTGACAAGAAATGTCGTTTTATAAAAATTAATTAATTAATTAATTTTTAATGTTATTGCTTTTGACTAATTTAACATTTTCAAAATGTCCACCTTCAGCTTGTAGATAAGCATGTAAACGTAAAGTAATACTATGTACAATTAGTATTTTGTGGCGTAGATACGCCAGATGAGGTCATCTGCGACTTCGTGAATACGTAACCGGAGTTCTTCGACGGAATTTCTTCTTTGGCGTAAACTTTAACCTTCATCGCAAATTAAAAGAAAAAATCTAATGGCGTCAAGTCTGAAGACCGCGCCGGCCATGGAGAATGACTCTCACGTCCAATCCAACGATCAGGGAATTGCTCGTCTAGGTAACGACGAACGGCAAGTCCGAAATGCGGTGGAACTCCATCCTGTTCAAACCAAATTTCACGTCTTCAACGTAAATCAATTTCTTCCAAAAGAAAAGCAGGTAATGTCTTGATTTACGTCTAGGTGGCATCACATATTATGGTTATTTGATTGCTAATGATTCCCGCTCAAACGTTCACAGTGTACTTTACCCGCCTCACAAAGCTGCCCAACCGGATGGCGTCATAGCTCTCCTGCCTTTAAAGACAGGGGCGCTCTTGTGAGGTGTCACACAGAAAAAAGAACTGAACCTTATGGTGCACCTATACTCTGATCACACGAGGACAGTACAATACTGGTTTGTTCTAGCTCCGGACCTACTGTCCTAGTGCGAACAGCAGCTTGGGAGACAGGACAATGTCACAGAGATAAACGGGAAAGCTATCTCCGGAAAGTGTCTTACCCCCACCACCGCACCCGGACGCGTTTTCCGAGTGTAAACAGTTTTGACAAGACATCAATGACCAGTAGATTCGACGTCAAAATGTATCGTAAATGGAACACTACAATGCATCTTGGTATAAAAGATCTAATATTTTTCGTGAACTCGATCGTAACTCGCGTAGTCGTGTATCCATTTTGCAGCGTTCCAACTTCGGTAGAATTGTTGAATCGTCCCATTTTCTGCCCTGCGAGGCTGTTCACGGAACAGCGACTGGACACTATTGTATTGTCTTCTGTATTGTCTTAGCGTGAGTTTTCTTCCACCAATATTTGTCACGGTATGCACTACTTAATTCAATAAAGTCACCGGCGAAAGTCAGCTGTAATCCCTGAAGTCAATTTTAAAATGTAATTTCTTTTAAGCAGAGATTTTCTGATGCCATCAGATTTTGTTTCTGTTATATCTGTACCTTACTACGCAGATTTTGGTGTTGGGAACTCTTTGTTATAAGTAAAAGGTTATACTTATAATTGTGTTTATTTACGTTACAAATAATAGGTCTGGATTTAGCTACACTGTTCATTATCCGAGGGTTGGTAATTCTCTGGTTCGAGAAGCTTGTTGCCTGTCAATAAAATCCCACATGTAATTGCTACATTCTAGCGACATCTGTCGGATTCTGGAGTAAGCTTTATGACTAGCGCCATCTAGCGCTTAAATATTCAACTTATTACCATACATCACAGTTTCGAAACAGTAAAAAATATCTCTTAAAATAATTATTAATTTCGTCAGAATCGCAATAATCTCTTTTAAGGCGATGCACTACGTCGTGTAATACTTTGAATCGAACCGCCATCAATAACACTCCTTACGTAGATGGTGATAAGGCTTAAATTCCCGCTTGACACCATCCAGCTGTTTTGATTTAGGCAAGAAAAAAACATGGCCAAAAAGTGCCTTTTATTTTATTTTGTGGATGTTCAGGCATAAATATTTAAATGTTTTCCCATCATTTTATAAATAACTTAATTTTCCACATTATACAATAAAACCATAACCGAAAATGGGTTCGTAAGTAGGAAATTTTGAACTTTAAAGCAGTTTTCATATGTCTTATAAATTATTTTTTTCTGGGCTTATAAAAATAATTATGTAAAAAATACTCGATTATTTCAAAGGCCAAGATACTCGCGGAATTTTGTTTAAAGCATCTGAAACATTTCTAAGCGACCAAATTTTCAAACCAAAAACACATGATTTTGCATTACTACGTAGTGCATCGCCTTAATATTATTTGAGAGTTCATTTCGATGTTAAGAATTTACGCGACATATTGATAATTTTTTTAAGAATGGTACATTAACAGTGTTATTATAATCTAATCAAATACATCTTGCTTTGTGTGATTACGTATAAAACTGCATATAAAGGTGATGTTTAATGTAATTTTTATCATTCCTGAAACCTGTTTCACTAGAAAATTATCGTCATTTCATTGTGCTGATAGTGTCTACAAATAGAACGAAATGATGAGTAAGTACCAACTTATTTAATAGCCGTAGTTTTTCACTGGTGATAAGCTTTTTAATACATTTAGATAAAGTGTAGACAGAAGAAATAATATTAATCATAAATGGATATTTGTCCAGCGCCGTTTTCGTAAAAAAATCCTCTTGCACCAATGACACTAGTTCCTTGGAGCATCTTCCATTGTAATCAGTATAGAAAAAGGACAGCATTCCCATCTGACGCCTGTGCTTTTAAGATTACAAAAGGCGAAGTTTAATGCTAAATCACTATTTTGATTAATCTTTATAACGAATTGGTGTACATTATGAATACCAAAAAATATGCTTTAGATAAATGGAAGGTTTTCCTATCGTTTCACTTGAGTAGAATACAAATAAAAAATAGATTACTCAATAAAAAATATAAATATAAACTACTAAAAAAAATTCTTATCAATAGATATGTATGAACGCATAAATGAAACAACTTTTTAAAAATACAGTATTATAGCTTAGATTATCTGTGACAGTTTCACTTGATTAACTTTTTTGCTTTCTTATAAAATTATTTACAAAATAAATAAAAACCAGTTTTGTGCTTGAAATCGAACGTTTCTAGACTCCGTTTGTCAAGCGATTTGAATGCCTATTACCGACAATATAAGGTATATTAAGAATGTACACATTTTTGGCTTGTAGCTTCCCTTTAAGACATGGGAATATCTTAAAGGCGTTTTACAATTTATTACTAGATCTTAGGCTAGACCAAAGTTAACGATTTTGAAAGCTAAATTGAGGAATAAAAACACTGGACATTAATTTTACATTTGCTATTTTACCCCCCATTGTTATTAATATTACATTTATTAGAAAATCAGTGGCAAAAATGGAGTTTATATTTATTTATTTTAAAAGACTGGAGAATTTAGGACACTTTAGGACTGGAGAATTTTGACGTTAATAAGCTTACGAATTCTTAGTTGCTTACATTTTTCACACATTTAGTTATTAACAATGTCGTGGAACTGTGAAAGTTGAAGGTTTCCGACTTAAGAGGAAGCTACAAGCCAAAAATGTGTATATTCTTGGTATACCTTATATCGGTTCCATGATAACTCAACACAGTGACAAATCAACACACTTTTAAAAAGTGATATAAAGTCATTAGAAACGATGATTTTTTTTTAACCTAACCTAACCTAACCTACTTAACCCAGTTAATAAAGTTTTTGTTTCATCACTTTCCATGACTTTATATAACTTTTTAAAGATGTGATGAATTATCATTGTGATGATTTATCCGGTCATCCTTATATCGTAGGTAATGGGCATTAAAATCTCCGGAGTCCAGAAAAGTTCTCTTTCAAGCGCAAAACTGGTTTTTAGTTATTTTGTAAATAATTCTATAAGAAAGCAAAAAAGTTAATCAAGTGAAACTGTCACGGATAATCTTAGCTATAATACTGTATTTTTTAAAAGTTGTTTCTTTTACGCGTAGTAAAAGTTGTTTTTTTTTAGTAGTTTACATTTATATTTTTTATTAAGTAATTTATTATTTTATTTATTTCTACTCAAGCGAAATGAACACCTTTAATTTATCTAAAGCATATTTTTGAGTATTCATAATGTACACCAATTCGTTATAAAGATTAATCATAATAGTGATTTAGCATTAAGCTTCGCCTTAATGCATATGACTGTCTAAAAATGTGAGTTTTAAGTTTAGCTCTGATTTCTGTCGAGTCATCATTTTTTAATCATGTGGCAGTCCATTCCAGGCTTTATGTCCTGACACTCGGAAAGCAAACTCATTGAATTTAGTGTGTGCTTTGGTTCCTTCAATCTTCCGATATCTGATGACGTTGCTGACCTAATGGTTGACTGCCCTGAATTGGATTTTCCTAAGTTTAGGTACCTGTTTTTAAGAAAAAAATTATATATTTTCAGTTTTTGTCAGTTTTATCAGCATGACTTCGTCATTTATGCTCCTTTAATCACCAATATCGGATTAAAAAAATCAAATTAAGTAATTAAAATGCTCAATCAACTGATTGTTATCTTTTTGCATTATCTGATCGTGTCGGCATAATGATTTGACATGTTTTATGTTAACATTCAAACAAAGTTCATCGTATTAACTGATGAAAATTTTCAAGGGCGGTCATCATCGACTAATCTATGGCCTGCATGCAAAATGAGGTTGTAGGAGTAAGTAAGGGGTTGGGAAGAGGCAGTCTTTGTCAATTGGGAACAACCTAAGTATTGGGTTTTTATTTCAGTCATCAACAATTAACTCAACTTCAACTCCTTCATTCCTCTTATTTTGAACGGTCGATCGATAAAACCATCAATACGAGATTGACTTAATTCATCATCTATGGTCAGTGAGTGATATTTGCGAGCACGGTAAGCAAATAATAAGAAATGTTCCGACGGCCGATAAGCTTCGATTAACTGTCAATATACCCATTTTTTTAATGTGTCGTTCGTTACGCAATATTATTGCCTATTAATAAACTGATTTGAACTAAAGAAACTCTTAGAATTGAAACAAGTCGTATACGCACAGATAAAAATGAGTATTGCTAATTTATTAAGATTGTCTTCAAATTATTGGTAATCCAGTTGAAAACGGGATTGCAGGCCTTTACGAATATATTAAAAGGTTTGCTGATAAACTTTTAATAAATTTAGAAAACTTCATCGCGAAGCCGGAACACGTGTTCGAAAAATCGGCCAAATCGGCGTACTTATTCAGCGAGTTTGAGGTAATTTTTCACCAAAACGGCAAAATACAAATTATCATTTATACAGGGTGTATCGGCACGTACCCGACAAACTTTTACCAGCTATTCCTTAGCATATTTGGAGTAAAAAATGTTATGGGTACTTTGCTGTCCGGTAACATTTTTTTTTAATAAAAAAATTATTATTCATATTTTCACTACATGTCACCAATGTTTTATCCTTTGTCAAAGTTTGAAAACCCATCTGGCAATATTTTGTTCGAGTTTCGTTGAATAATGTACGTACGTACCTACGTTGGCGCGCTTTTACAATCACAACGAAATGGCACGGCACCATTCGTCTCATTTTTAGCTATTATTATTTAGTGTGTACGAAAGAGCGAGGACACTTTTTGACACACTTGGTAATAACAGCTGTTGAACACGAGAAACAATGCAAATGACAGTGACGGAGTGTGGATTTTTTTTTATTTATTTTGTGTTTTTAATGGAAAAAAATGTTACCGGACAGCAAAGCGCCCATAACATTTTTTACTCCAAATGTGCTGAGGAATAGCTGGTTAAAGTTTGTCGGGTACTTGCCGATACACCCTGTATAACTTAATAAAGATTTGGATTTTAATATTTTATACCTATAAGTCAATTTGTATTGATGATTTTTTTATATAACTAAATGATACTACAGACCATGATGGTTTATAATACTTCTATGAATCATACATTTCATTTCTATCACAATAAATTTTTTTATATTTTTCCGACTTTATATCCGGGTTAAATCTTCCCCATAGGAAAAACTAAACCCTTCCACTTCCACAAATGAATAACTAGTGAATCAACATTATGCAAGTGCATTATATAAGCAAAATAAACACAAAACAAGACAAGAACAGCACGTCAACTCACCAGAGATCAAATGGGAAAATAATTCACCGACTCCAGATATTTTCATATCAGAAGGTTCGGCTCGGAGGAACTCCTAACATGGTCTATAAATTCTACTGATCCCTCAACATAAATATTTAAAATCTTTCGTTATCCTACATGTATTTAAAATGACTGATTTTTGCATTTTTATATATAAATTTTTTGACAGATCTAATACGCCTAAATTTTGAATGAGAGCTAGGTATAATGCCAGTAGCCGAAATAACAAATGGTAAAATTTTTATAGTCTGAGAATGCCAAATTATTTTTATTTCATTTCCTAAATCTGTGTATTTTTTCATTAACAGAATTTTGAATATTACAGGAATTTGGAATAGCGAAATTAATGATATAAGTTATTTTTTAAAGTGAATTTTTCATGTTTTTTCAATTTTTCAATTTTTCAGATTTCTCCAAAGCATTCGATAAAATCGACCACAGCCTATTATTGTCTAAACTTTTAGCTTTAGGAAGACACGGTAATTTGTACCGACGGCTAGTTTCATACCTAAACGGACGCTCCCAGATAATAGCAGTAAACGGTTTCAATTCTGAGATTGTCAATGTACCTTCAGGTGTCCCTTAAGGATCTCACCTGGGACCGTTGCTTTTTACTATATTTATCAATGACATTGTAAAATGCTTTAAGCATGCTAAAGTTTTACTTTTTGCTGATGACATGAAAATATTTCTTTCTATTAACTCTATTACTGAATGTTATAAACTGCAACAAGATCTTAATAAGCTTAATGATTATTGTACTGTCAACTATCTCCACATGAATACTGCCAAATGTTATGTAATAACCTTTACAAAAAATAAAAATAAAATTGAATATAATTACCATATTACAAACAGTCAACCACTCAATAAAGTCAATCAAATTCGAGACCTCGGTGTACTGATTGACGACAAACTTTCATTCAAGGCACATGTGGATAAGATTGTCAAGAAATCATTGAGCATGTTAGGATTTTTATTCCGTATTGGAAAGGAATTCAACAATATCCATACACTCAAAATTTTGTATTACTCCTACGTCCGTAGTCATCTTGAGTACGCTTCTGCCATATGGAATCCTTTTTATAACATTCACACAAAACGCATTGAAGTTGTTCAAAGAAAGTTTGTACATCACTTGAACTTCAGGAGACAATTACGTTATTACGATATGGAAAGCTCTATCAAGCACTACGGACATAAAACATTAAAAAGCAGGAGAGACACTGCGGACATGATTTACTTACACAAAGTCTTGAGTGGTCATATTGACTGTCCAGCCCTTTTGTCATCAATCAATATTAGAGTCCCAAGTAAGAAAACTAGAGACAAATCATTGTTTCATATCGAAATTGCTTCAACGAGTCTCAGGCAAAATTCTTTCTTACTAAAAACTTGCAATCATTATAATAAAACTTATTTTGGTGCTGATATCCTGTCGTGTACCTTAGGAGCTTTTAAAAAAATTGTTAACAGAGTATTGTAATAATTAACCCTTTTCTAAATTTAATACATTACATTCATCATTTATTCATTATCACTCTTACATATTATTTGTATTTAATATCAAATGTACGTGTGTGTATGTATGTATGTATGCATGTATGTATGCGTATGTATGTATGCAACTATGTATATGTATGTGTGTACGTATGTATTTATATGTGTATATGCATGTGTATGTATATATATGTATGTATGTGTTTATATGTGTTTAAGGGTGTCCCAAAAAAATTAAAGTTGTTATTTTTTAACGCATACCCTCTATTTTTGTTTTAATAATGACAAAACACTTATTAAAAAAAATTAGTTTACTTTGGACAACTGAAACCCGTGCCGACTTGCATCGAAAGATATCATTACTTGTACATTAAGACGCCAGCGAGCAAACGTGTTGATGAGCTTGTAGTAACTTGCTATTTTGTTAGTAAACGAAAATCACTCGTTCAGGTAAGATGTTGTTAGATTTACGCACTTCTAAAAAGAGTATTTTTTTAATAGGAGTCGTAAAACACCAAATATCGGGTTCTAAACTGCCATCTAATGGACAAGTTCTTGAAGTTTTGTTCTACAATATCCGGGAAGTGAATTTAACTGTCAATATATACCAAATATAGCCATAGTTGGTATTAAAAGCTGTGTTTGAAGTAAAAATCAGTCAAGTGACTACAAGCCCTGACATACCACTATTCAAAAAGTTTTGAGATAACTGTAAAAATGGTGATCCCGATAAAATTCAGTGTTACAGAGAAAATCTCACATTGCACCTAACCGCTTCCGAAATCGATGATTTGCTTGACTTTTACCGTACTGCACTGACAACAAAATTACTTGGAGATGACTATTGAGAGTTTTTAGAGCTCTGTGTGATAGTTTTAGGAGGAGATATAGCGAGAAAATTTAAGATTGGGCCTCCAGGTGCTCGATGGATGGCAAAGGCGCTTTATTCCTTGAAAATATCATTAATTTGTGCGCAATTTAAAATTACCGGTATGGATAAGGCGGCACTTTTAGACGTTTGCCTGTTCATAGTAACATCCTATGTCAAGCCATGGTTACAATGTATTATAGAAGTTAAAGCACCTTACCAGGACTTGTGATTTTTGAAATCGATGAAGGCTTAAGAAAAAATTGATGAAAACATCTCAATGGCAGCTTTATTTCTGTTCAGTAAGCAGTTATGGTATTTGACCGATGAAGGATCTATTTTATCGCTGTTTGACGACGCTGTGGATCAAACAACTAAAATAAAAATGCTCAAAATATCAAAAAAAAAACAATTTATCAACCCATGACAAACTTTACATCCCATCGAAGGAAGATCTTGATGGTAAATTGTATGGTAAGTTTATTTAGTAGTTTAAATTATGTTTTGTATTGAGGTTTTTGTTCATATCATAATTTAGTGACTTTTGTTTCAGAGAAAAATATTTACGACTTCATTTCAGTCAAGAGCAAGTATTTGTTTGATCGTCTGAAAACAGATGCCAGTTTTCTTAACGAATTCCGTACGATGTGGTCAAATAATGCTTCGTATCAAAAAGTCAGAAAGAAGGTATCGCCGCTGATTGTAGTGAATGATACAGCTGAAAGAACTGTTACGTTAATGCAAGATTTTCATGGCTTAATCTCACGGTCGAAGAGGAACAAAAATAATTTTTGTTACGATGCGTTCAGGAACAGCGGAAGATGTATCCTTACTGTAAAAAAAAAACTATGAAGAAAAAATGTAATCAATAAACCATTTTTAAATACAAAATACTACATAATTGAACATTTGTGCATTTTTAAATTTTATTTATCCGACAAAAATGAAAGTTGAAAATCCTTCCATATTAACTCTGTACCATATGTTTGGCATCAAGTCGGCACGGGTTGCCGGTGTTTAATCAAAATAATATTTATTATATGAGTTATTGGGATCAAATGAAATAAAATAAGAGGGTATGCATATTTAAATTCATGAAAAAAAAATCTTCCTTATGTCCTGGGACACCCTAGTGTATATATATATACATTTCCTCTTATTATTTCCTTGTTTTTGACATTTCTTTGTTTTTAACCTTTCTTTGTTTTCTTTGTTTGTTTATTGCTTTTTAACCTTCTTTATCTTTATAGCATGATGTGAAAATTGGTTATTGGGTTGTAACCTAATTCTTCTACTTATTTTTTCTCTCTCCCTCTATGCATGTTATGTTATAAACCTGTTAATGTTCCTAATAAAATAAAATAAAATAAAATAAAATGTAATAATTTTTTTAATTTTGTCTTGTAAAATATTATTATTATTATGTATGGTTTATTATTATTTATGGTCATAGCTCGTTTGAGTTGCTGAACTAAATCACCAAGTAATAATGTACATTGCTGTTATTAGTAATAAAAAATGCTCTTGTTGGTAGAATATTTGAGTGGTTATTATTCAGATTGTGGAACAAGTTACTATTTCGGAAGGTAAGACGAGAAACAAAGCAGACACGCCCATTTATACTTTGGCATTATCGTGCTATCTAATTCATACACGAATGTGTCTGTCGTACCTTTAGACACACGCTCATTACATTTAAAAATATTATTTTCTTAATTTGATGATTCATTCTGAAAACGGGACATTTTTGCGTCTTAAAAATCTCCTCGGGGAAAACGGAACAGAGAGACATTCGATCTGGTTATGAATGAATGTAAACAAAGCAATGAGTGCAAACCTCAATGCCACAAAATGACATGATGGTTTGCTAGTTAACTAATTTATTATGTTCCCATTGTTGCAGAAAGCATAACACTTTTACTGGTGGTGTCTCTCCTGGGGTGCGCCTGGGCGGCTTGTCCTCTGGCAGGAGACCTTGTGATACCTCACGAAGAGCATGCCACTAAATACATCGTCTGCCGAGAAGGGATGGAGTTGATCCTGAGTTGCGACGACGGAACTGCCTACAATTCCCTGACAAAAGTAATTAATTCCGATGGATTTTTCATTTCACAATATAGTAGAAAGAAGAACACCTAGGGTGATAGACCAATAACTGGCAGGACAACAATAAAAATCTTCCAAAAGTCCCCCATATTACAATATTATGTTTGATAACATCAAACTTCCGTCTCAGTTTGTGCAAATTTTGCGTGTGCGGCGTCCATTCGTCAGCAGCATGTATGCGCAAACAGTTTGTACAAAAGTCGCAATAATTTGAAGTGTAAACAAACCATTTCCGCACTATGCAGAATATTCATTTCATCTTAACGCACCTAGATGTTTACTTGTGCAAATTAGTGTAAATTTAGTTTCGAAAATAAACATTCGTCTAAGCAGTTTACCATTTTGACGAATTAACGTATATGCTTACTTGTGCAAGTAAGATTGAGCGTGTTGCTGTATACCAGGGGTGGTGATTACATTTCAAGAGTGATCTATGTTATTACTAACTATTTATGGAGATAATATACAGTACCTGTACCTGTTAGGTCACTTGAGATTAACACTTTGTCACATAAATATTATTTGACTATTGCAGTTCTTGCCTAATTGGTTATTTTGTCTATGGTGTTTTTTTTTTGAAGTTTGGCAAATTTTTTGGGGATAGTTTTTGTTTATGGGCACTTCATCCCGGACAGCATGGGTTAGCTGGACGCGAATTAGTCACTCACCATGAAGGTGTTTTAATCTGAGTAAATCATGTGAATACAAGTTTTTTTTATCTTTAAAAAGGGCGCGGGGTGTTTTTCCTGAATAGTTCGTGTAGGTTTTTATTTTTAGTGGAGGTTATGTGAATCCCACTTTTCTCGGTGATGGCCGGTGGCCAGTTTTGTGGAATTTGTGTTTTGGACTTGAAATTGTAAAGAGATTGGTTCTGGTTGTGGCTAGAATATTATGCCTGTTTAACCCCGCGTCGCGAAGTCACGGATTGCTGTTGGTTCTAACGAAGTCCGTAAGTCTTGGAGACTGGTTGGACCACGTGCTTCTCGGATGAAGATTCTTGAGACGCTCTTTGAAGGTGTAGCGCCCTTCCTCCCCAAAGTGAAGGGTGACCTTGGTTCCCTAGATTCCTCGCCGTCCCCGGTTGATCCGTGGTCCCGTCACGGGTCCGTTCCCCTCTACCACGATGATATTTTTACACAAAATAGTTACAACAACAACCTGCTACCCAAAGATTTTTCAAATAAAATTGTATACAACAAGGACATACACAAACATAAAACTAGGACGTGCAATGAAATCAGGCTACCAAAGAAGGACAAAGCGAATACCCAGAATAGTATATTATATAAAGGGATGAAATACTATAACGCGCTGCCGGAAAACCTCAAGTTTGCCCCAATTGAAAAGTTCAAGATGTTGTGTAGGAGCCACATCAAGCAAGAAAAAACATAATATATTTACATGTAACAAATTAATTAGTCATTTGTAAACTTAAATGTACAAATTACTAAAATAAAATCAATAAATAAAAAGAACCAGCATGAGGCTAGAGACGCTCTTTGAAGGTGTAGCGCCCTTCCTCCCCAAAGTGAAGGATGACCTTGGTTCCTTGGATTCCTCGCCGTCCCCGGTTGGTCCGTTCCCCTCTACCAGAATCAAGTTTTCGTTCGCCATCCGTTGTTTTTCCTACGATACTCGGCCATGTTTAGTTAGCATAGTGTGTTCAGGAGTCCATCTGGTATGTTTATGTTTTATATTCTAAATGTTACATTGGTATAACTTTGAACTCCCGTGTTTTGTTCTTTTGATGGTTACATTATAGTTTTATAAAGTTCATCCTCTTTTATTTTCTGATTTCCTACCTACTTGACAGAAAACTATTCCCATAATCCTGAGTTGTGATCTCTGCTCTGCCGTATACATTCCACTACTTTGATCCTGATTATCTCACCATTACATTGGAATTTATAACCATTACAACTTGATTAAAATTATCTGATTGTTTACTAGCGAAATTTGGATACAGGATTTAGGACAAAACTAGAAAATTGGATATAACTTGACTTTCTCTCAGGAATGGTATATTTAATTGGGTATGACAGCTTAAAAAGGCAAGTTTTTAGTTTAGACCTGAATTCGGTTGGACTTGTTATGGATCTTAGTTCCGAAGGAAGTTTATTCCAAGCCTTCGGCCCAGATACTACGAAAGCGCGATCACCAAACTTAGTATTTGGCTTGCGCTTATTAGGTTATATCAGTCTGCCTACAGCTGATGATGTTACTGATCTAAGAGTTGACTGCCTCAGACCAGTGTTTTCCGGGACGCATAGTTCAGAGGTGTAGGGTGGGGCCATTTCATTGATGCCATCCAGCACAGTTTGTACTGGATTCTTTCAGGGCATTTGATCCAGTGAAGGTTACGAAGGTGTTCTGAAATGTGCGAATATTTAGAAACACCGGTTATGAGCTGTGCTGCTGCATTAAACACTGATTGAAGTTTGTCAATTTGATATTTTGGAAGGCTAAGACTACTATGGGCTGCAAAAATAGGAGAAACCATTTTCATGGGCTGGGTGTAATTTAAATCAAAGTTGTGGACTCGGACAAGGATTAAATCATAAGTTAAAAGCAGTTTGTCTTCCGAATGATGTATTAAAATTCTAAATTCGAATAACTAAAATTTTAGTATGCACAGAATTACTCTTATGGTTTAACCAGTCTTGTGTTTGGAATGCAACTTTATCGTTTTACAGCCTAATTTTATTTTTATTGAATATACAAACACATTAAAATAATTTACAAATGTAGATATTTCGAGGTTGATTGCGAAAAAATTAGAAATTTTTAACAAAAAATTGCCCAACTCAATTGAGAAATTATTTCTCGTGTTTGAGTTGGGGAGTGTTGTGAGTCATTATGGTTTATAGGTTGTAAAATTTCACTAGTTGATGTAGCTAAAAATTAACAAACAGCTATAAAACTAGATGATAAATTTGATAACACTATACACGGTGTCCGGAAACTCGTAGTACAAGCGGGAAACTGGAGAATCTACACCACATGGGGAACCCAAATAAACATAAAGTTTTTTGATTTGAGCATTTTCACAAAAAAAAAATATATATATTTTTCGGCTATTTTAGGGTTAAAGTTTTTTCTGGTGTTTAGGGTTGAAAAACAGATGTTTTAACCCTGCAGAGCAGAAATATTTTATGATTACACCGGATTAAATGAAGGGTGATTTCAAAATAATGCTTCAAATCCGAGTTTCTTCATTTTTTTAACTTTCAAATAGTTTTAATTAGTTGGGTACTTTGATCTTCAGTAATAATTTATAAGAATTTGATTAAAAAAAAAAATCAACTTCTAACTCGATTTATTCGATAACGAAAGCTCAAATAAATAAAAAAATAGACTACAAAATCGACTCCAAATGTGATGTAGATTCACCAGTTTCCCGCTTGTATTACGAGTTTCCGGACACCCTGTATAATTAAGAAAATAAGAAATTTAATTAAAAACTAAAAAATAAAAAATATAACTTAAATAATATAATAGTTATTAAACTTAGAAAAAATAAGATATAAAAATAAAAATGTACTTATTAGGTACGAAATAATAGAAGGTAGGTACAGTACTGGTAGTAAATTGTTCAAAGACCGAGCTGGCAATCTTGTATGAAATGGGTACTAAAATGCACGCAAAATGTAGACGCAACTCAAGGGAAACAAAAAAGGGGTAGTTATACATCTCCAGAGTATACCCATTAGTGAACATGACATTGTTTTATTCGAAGAATTCTTGTCAGGTGTGATATTAAAGTAAAATATATCCTTACTTGGTAAAAATGAGGTTATAATAATAATTACAGACCTATACCCTTACTCAATACTCTTTCAAAAGTAATAGAGAGATTGGCTAAGTCGAAATTGGTATCATTCTAAGAAACATATAATATACTCTCTAGTAATGAGTTTGGTTTCAGAGAGAATATAGGAACAAGTGATGCAGTGTTGAGGGTATTGTCCAAAGTCATTAGTGCGTTAGACTATTGAAAAAAAGCTTTGGCTGTGTTCTTAGAACTATCAAAGGCATTTGATACGGTGTCCCATGGATTACTCCTCAAAAAATTATCTTCTCTTGGCATTCATAGTACAGCACTAGGCTGGTTCACATCCTATCTAAGTGATAGAACGCAACAAGTAGAGATAAATAATCATTTAAGCAATAGCAAACCAATCTCTTTTGGGGTTCCGCAAGGTAGTGTGCTTGGATTAATATTTTTTTAATCTAACTTAATGATTTGTGTAATTTAGATATTCCAGGTAACATTGTTAGTTTCGCAGACGATACTGTTTTAATATTTGAGGGTAAAACCTGGAGAGATGCTTTTAACAAATGTGACTTAGGATTAAGAGCAGTAAAGAGTTGGCTGAATAATAACATCTTAACTTTGAATACAATAAAAACTATATATTTTTCATTTAGTATATTATCAAAAAGTCAGCCTTCTAACACTCATAATCTAATTATACATAATTGTCTGCTAAATTGTAATTGCCACCCCTTGGAAAGTGTAAATTGTATCATGTATCTAGGTGTAAAGATTGATAAATTTTTAAGATGGAATGACCATATCGATATGTTAACAAAAAATATAAGGAAACTTACATTTATTTTTAAAGAACTGCGACACATATTGGACAAAGAGAAATTAAAAACTGTCTATTTTGCCTTAGTCCAATCTCGACTTTCTTATAACATAGTATGCTGGGGATCATGTCTAAAGTCCAATGTTGAACCACTAAATATTACCCAAAAATTGATCCTTAAAGTAATGTACAAAAAAAAATTCTGTTATCCATCCAACCTACTTTATAAGGAATGTAATGTTATGTGTATAAAACAGCTATATATCACTCAAATACTTTGTCGATTTTTTATCAATATTAAATTTGCTGAAAGAACACAACAAATGCGGACAACTAGAATTAGCTCTACATTGAACTTTGTTGCGGTACATACTAAAACTTTTTTTGGTCAAAGAAATTATTTATATCAGGCACCACTTATGTTTAATATTCTTCCAAATCATATTAAGTATACCAATTCCTTAGTTAAATTTAAAAATTTAATTAAGATTTTTGTATTGACAGACAATTGTCTTAATATTTTTTCATCTTTGTCCTTTCTTAAATAATAACATTTTATATAAGTCCCATTTACTAAAAACTGAATGTCACCCTATCTGTCTTTCTTATCTACTTTGCTTCTTCTTTAGAATAATGATTAATGATTAGTTATGGTTCAAATATTGTTACAATATACTGTCAAATTACCCATCTGGTAACACATCTAATACTTATTTTTTTCTTTAATTTTGAAATATTTTGTGTTTGTATGTAGAGTTAATTTATGTTTGTGATTACTCTGTAGCGTCGAGAAAAATCTAGATTAACTAATTAATAATAAACCGCTCGACCTACTTAGTACCTACTCCCGAATCATGTACCTGCAGTCCAAATCGCATCGTAAACAGAGCAACCTACGTACTACAAGCAGACAAGCACCTACTTGTCTACTCGCGACAATACTATCGCGCAGTCAGTCTGGGACATTACGAGAACTCGTCAGAAGGTTCGAGTCTACGGCCTATGCATAATTGCCGCGCTGTCGAAGGTTTCTGAAACATACAGTCTGTGCGAGTGCCTAGGATTTAGTTGCCATCCATCTACCTACCGCTGACATCGGCCGTGTAGTATAAATATGCCCGACGCAGCGAGTCAGTCAGTCAGTCAGTCATCTATCAGCCGTCAGTTAAATCAACGAGTGATCACCCGCGCTCTTCTTACTAGCGCGAAGGACAACGTACCCGGCTTCGCCCGTACCACCATGGACCCCATCGGGACATCATCATAGCGCCTTGTCCAGATCGCCGTTCCTGGCAAGCGCTACTCGGATTACAAGCGCCCTGGTTCCAGTGTCTCTGACCAGCGCTTCTTCCACGCCATCATGACCACCACGAGGACACGCAGCATCCTCACTAGTCTACGCACCTCCCACTTAACTGCCTACAAGGTCCGCCGCACCTTCGGCTTCCGTCAGCACTGGAGTATTGATTCCCCAGATCGCCAGTGCCTGACAGTCATCGAGTCCCGGTCACCAGCGCCCGGCGTCGACTCACTGACCCGCGCTTGACCACCACAACACCGCAGCAACCGGAATATTCTACATCTGTCCTAGATCATCTCCTCGTCTCGGCAACTGACTCAATAAACACAGTGAACTTCGCGACATGCCTTTCATTTCGTGCTTTCACCACTGATCCCCAAAACTCTTATGTTTGCTTCACTATAATGTAAATTGTTAACCTCGATACAGGCTCAGTCCTAGTGTGGTTGATTTTTATGAGAAAAAAAAGTGTTTTATGTATAGTGAGATGCAATAAATAAATAAAATAAATAATATATCGAGATCGTCAAAATCTGACTGGGGCTCGAGGGTGTTGTTAAAAACATACGAATGGCCCTCACGAGCCACTTAATTCAATATGGCAGCAGATTTTGTAAACGTGTGGTTGTGTTTTTGTCAAATCTTTGAGTGAATGAGGCCATGCCAGTTATTGTTGTCATAGAACGTTACTTTTCTTCAGAATGTATCATTTTTTCATTGGATTTTTGTGGAACTCTGTCATTATTCATTTTATTCACTATCTAAAGATTTAATCAATGATGTTTTTAACCAATATTATAATAAAGGTACTGAATGTAATGTATATTTAAAAAAAATTATGATTGATTTGTAGAGATGCGAGTCATCCCGCGATTGGTTGGAGCGAGCACCCACGTGCCCGATGAACCAGACGGAAACCACGTACTTCCCGCACGAGACTTCCTGCACCATGTTTTACACGTGCTCCTATGGTGTCACCAACCTGGAGACTTGCCCTGATGGCCTCGAATACAACCAGGACCTTCGGGTTAGTACTTATAGTTAGTACATCACATCACCCTTAGTCAGCGAGCGGCTACCGTAATAATAATCATCTCAAGCTGACCCCACTGAGAGATAGCCTTAGTTTTGAATGCCTCTTTAATTCTGGTCTTCCATCAATAGACATACATAAATAAGCTCCTACAACCGCAGATGATGTACAGAGCAAACCACCGAACATGTAATCGAAGAAATACTGCTCCATTCATTCCCCGGCAGAATTGATAGGATCCACATGGTAACGTATCTGGCCCTAGACTGGTTCAAATACCTCGATATTCTCCCTTGACCCATATAAAAGAAGAAGAATAACCAAGCACTTTCCATGGCTTTTCTTTAATTTTCCTTCCTTTACCCCACTTCTAACTGAATCACAGCAATCCTCAAATCAGCTGAAGTTCCGCTGATTTTGGACATCTAGAACTCTTATACGTTTAAAAAAGTTTGGTTGAGAGTGTATTAACAGTATATGGTCGGGCATTTTACCACCAAATTGGGGGCGAAGCGCGAGGGTTTTTTTAAATTTTAGCGCCAAAATTAGACAAAATTTAAAATTAGCCAAATTTCCGCAAAATATTCATATCTTATGATCTATTTGATATTTTTCGATGAAACTTTTAGTGTTTTACTTTAAAAAGATGTCTCTATTTATTTACTTAGCAATTTATGTGTAATGTCTTTTTTATGAACAAAAACTTTCTACTTTCTTCGGAGTCAAAGAAAAAACAGTATTTCACAATTGAAATATTTATTTAAATATTTCACATATCGAAATTTACTCATACAAAATTACAAGATTATTTAGATATTTTCAATACATATAAAAAACTATAACTTAATAGTGCTTCAATGTGTGATAGCGTTCGAAACACTTTCCTTTATGCAGGGGTACATTGCAAAACTTGCACATGTACCGCGTTTCACTGCGTAGTTAGTGAGCGGAACATACGCGACAACGATTTTATTTTTTTGTTGTGTTTCAAACTCATTGTATTGACAGGTAGATATATCGGGTACCGCCGACAATAGAAAACACAAGACCCCGCACCCATTTAGAACCCCTTGTTTACAAGTTTCCCGCTCCTTACCGCTTTGCGCAACAAAACGAGTAAACTCGTCTACCGCATCTTACTGTAAAAGACGTATGACGAGTTTTCTCGTTTCCCGCAAAGAATGTGTTAAAATTATATTTATATTTTATATTATTATTATTCCAGTCGTGCGATTGGCCATCTCCAAACGGATGCTTTGCCCAGACAACAGCTCCACCTCCAATTGAGTCCACAACTGAAACTACACCCGAGATTACGTCGGAGAGGCCAATTGAACCAACTCCCATAGACCCTTCCGTAAAATGCACAGTCAACGAAACAGGGTTATCATATATTCCGCATCCAACCAATTGCTCCGTTTACTACATGTGCTGGAATGGAGTATTATCATACATGGGGATATGCTACCCTGGTTACGAATTCGATATGGGAGAAAAGGTGATTATTCAATATTTACGTAATTATAATTACTAAAATATTACCTAAAAATACATAAGTTATATACCCAGTCAAAATTTTTGATAAAGAATCAGAAATAAACTTTCTTCGATACATAAATGGTGGACTACTAACACACAGGTACATTGAAGAAATTAATAGTGGATCGTTTAGATTGCATAACTTGTAGCAGTGCTTACTCTGGGCGGCGTAGTTCCTACCCGATTAGAATAATCATGGGTTAATTTTCTCCGATTGGCACTACTGTTTCGAGCTCTCGGTCCGGAGCGTACTTCGTCGAGTTCAGTTGCTGGCCGGACTCTGGAGACTTTGGTGTGTTTCGTGCGACACTGGAACATGGGGGTCTATTTTGCAAGTCACGAAAGGTCTTTTTCTCTTTTAACTTTTTAATTATGTAACTTATCATTCTATTAGGGATTACTTATTTAACTTCTTGCATAGTTATTTTATACTACGCTGGCGCCCACTCAGACATTCTTTACAAGATTCTTAAAGTTTTAAATTAATAATGTTACCTGCTCTTTGGTCATATTTTTATCAAGATGTCGTTTTATTACGTGCATTCTTGACACGCCCGGAGATAAGATGTTTATTAGAGTCTCATGTTTATTTTTATTGATCGAGTATTTAATAATTGTTATTTTAATAAATTAACGTCTGTTGATATTTAAAACCTTCTATTATTTAACTTCCTTCTCAGATCTCATCTCTACCTACATACATTGTGTTCAGTGCGTGTGCGTAGATGACTAGATTATTGTATTTGGTAATTACCAATTAATGTCACAATCGTTAGATCCATCATTAATTTATACAATTAATCTTTTCATCACCCATCAATTGTCATTAATGTTACAAACTACCTAGCTACTTCACTTTCACGTTCGGTACATGACCACAAGGAGAAAACTTCCTGATAAAATATGTTGCTAGTTTATTAAGAATCTCTTCAAATTATTCGTATTTCTGTTTAAAACGGGATTGTAGGTCATTAACGAAAGAATTGATGGGTATCCTGAAAAACTTGAAGTAAAATAACAATGTTTTGTCACGATGTCCTGACACCCTACACTACGTTAAAAATCATTATTAGTTACACAAATATTTATAAAATATTTTTTTCATAATTTACTAATTTATTTTTTTATATTAATATTCCAGGCATGCGTAATTATCTCTGATTCAGGCTGCACGGCATCTAAACCATCCACAACTGTAAGCCCACCTGAGACAACTCCCGTAGAACCTGTGAAATGTGTACTCAACGGGACCGAAATAACACTTATTCCGCATCCGACCAGATGCGACCGTTACTACGTTTGCTGGGCGGGAATATTAACGATAGTGGAATGTTATTATGATTACGAATTCGATGTTTCTGCTGGGGTAAGTTTTTTCATAACATAATAAAATTCCGTACTTCCAAAATAATTGAATTCCTTAATAATAAATGACATATTACTTTAAATGAATTTAAATCATAAACATTATTTTCAAATACAGTAACGGTATCAAACGAAAAAAACTTATTAAATACCATTTAGCATTAAAAAACAAGAAACGCCTAAAGAAATACAAATTATATTATATTCCAGTCTACGACAAATACACAACAACATATCTGCAATAACTTGTGTTAAGTAATAGAAAGCAAAACCATTAACTAAATAAATCATAAACATTATTTTCAAATACAGTAACGGTATCAAACGAAAAAAACTTATTAAATACCATTTAGCATTAAAAAACAAGAAACGCCTAAAGAAATACAAATTATATTATAATCCAGTCTACGACAAATACACAACAACATAACTGCAATAACTTGTGTTTAGTAATAGAAAGCAAAACCATTACAGTAGACCAATGCCGAAAATGGTCCACACACATAAACATATTCAAAGACAGAGTGAGGTAACTAACATATATCATAGACATATACTAAATAAAGATTTAATAAGAATGACATACTTTTCTTTCTGCCAATCACTAATACAGTATGACATTAAAATGTGGTGAAACTTATAAAAAAACACACACTACCGTTTTATATAGCACAAAAATTAATATAAAATACAATTCTATTTAAACCATTCACATATTGATCAGAACATCTGTTCAAAGATTTTGAAGTTCTAAAACTAAATACATTATACTTCTATCATGCAACATTACAAATTTAACAGGATATTATTCTAAATAAAAATGCACATATTAAAAAGAATAGATTACACAGACCCAACTCCAAAATGTAAAAAAAACAATGGGGCAATTCAACTATGAATATATTGAACTTTTTTTAAATTCATATCCAGAAAGTATCCGAAATATAAATAACAACAAAGATTTTAATCTTCACTTTAATAAACACACTTCTTCTTCTTCTTCTTCTTTATGTGCCGTATCAGGTCCCCCCGACGTTGGCGATCACTCTAGAAAATGTCTCTTTGTCTTGCGCTGCCCGGAATAGCTCCTCCACACTTCTAATGCCGGTCCACTCTCGTATATTTCGCAGCCAAGACATTTGTCTCCTACCAGGCCCTCTGCGACCCTCTATCTTGCCTTTCAATATTAACTGGAGCAAGTGATACTTCTCCCCTCGAAGTACATGACCCAGATATGAAATTTTCCTGATTTTTATTAATCTAAGCAGTTCTCTCTCTGCTCTAGCCCGCCTGAGAATTTCTGTGTTGGTGATAACAAAATAAATAATATAATAAAATAATGTGATAATATAGTAAACACACTGAAAATATAAATTGAATACTTTGGCGTATTACTTAAAAAATCCATCACATCCCTCATAACACAAGCCTAGATTTATTATGGTGGTACATCTAATGCTACGTATACATACGCGAGCCTAACTGCCGAACTGAACCTCGCTGAACCTGCCGCTTGCAGTTGCTTCGTTCTTTTCCCTAATTCGTGGCTAGATTTGCAAATGTATATAAAATTTTGTGAAAGAATTACCATATTTCTGTAAATTATGTAGCATTATTTTTTGCGAATTTACAAATAAAAAAATTTTAAAAATCATTTATAAAAAGTAAAAACTAAATTGGCCCTAAATGTGACTCTTGGGGTACACCCCTTTGCAGCCAAGAATTTGTATGACAGCTTAGAATTAAATTATTTCTTGAAGAATTTTATTAGTTAGGTAGCTTTTTATTTATTCTAAGAATTAACTTTTTGTACCGAATTTGCAAAGTTTATTAGAATTCGATGGTTTACTTCATCGAATGCTTTTACAAAGTCCGTACATATTGAGTTGACTTGAGTTTTATTTTCAAGTGAACATAATATAAAATGTTCGTATAAAGAGAGATTTGTTATTTACATAATATTATAAGATTTTGAAACACCATAAGATCAAGGTGTTTGGATTCTCAAATAATAATTGACAAATCAGTTCAAGCAATGGCCACTTGTTAATACACTTTTTAGTTAAACTGAATCAATTATTACAAATATTGGAAGTTTTATTTTTCACACATACGTACTAATGATTTTTTTTGTGTTAATATTCCAGAAATGTGTACTGATTTCTCCTACAGGCTGCACGGCATCCAAAAAAACCACTTTAATCTGGTCGAGGTCCACAGAAGGAAGTTCACCTGTCACAGAAGAGCCTGACTCCAAGGCGTTGGTGGATAACAAGTCTGCAAGAAACACACTGTTCTCAAATATCAATAGTAAAATGGCATTAAACAATAGCAATCAGAGTTGAATTTGAAATCGAACAGATAGAAACACACATAAAATAAAACGTAATATTGATCTAATAAATAGTATTGGCTAGAGATGAAAAGCATTGTTTGTATATTTGTGTTTTTCTTACTCCTGTTTTTTTTTCAATTTAGTCGGTCGTCCCGTTGGATGGAAAGGGAAAGGAATCGACGTAAACCGATAACTCGAATTTTTTGTTTGTTTTTTAATCATTTCTATTAATGACTTTTAATATACTTCGTATTATTCACAGTCGTCATCACTAGAGATTCATATTTATATTTATTACTGAAGGAAGTTGTGTTGATGTTACATCGTGATTTCCTCACCTTTAAATTTGTTGATTTTTTCATCTTCTTGTTCGTTAATGCGATAAATGTAACATATCTTTGGTCTAATCTGAGTTTTCAATGGAGTACTGCATAAGTGCCATGTCTTTGGTTAGAACGGTTCTAGTTTTATGTGAAATTGTTTAAACGCGTGTAAACGTGTACACTCTCCCCAATAAAGACTCCATTGAAATGCTTGGAGTTACTATATCAGACCAGCTCAAGTATCGGGGATCCATAGAAGCCCGAGTAAATCAGGCCTCCAAAAAGTTGGGCGTCTTGTACAGGGCTAGGAGATTCTTCAACAGTGACCAGCTGCTGACCCTGTACAAGTCTCAAGTCCGCCCAACTATTGAATTTGGGAGCCACCTTTGGGCTGGTGCCCCAAAATACTTCATAAACCTGCTTGAATCTGTGCAAAGGAGAGCGATCCGTCTGATTGACAATCCGTTGTTAACAGACCGATTGCCTTCTCTAATGCATAGACGCAATGTAGGCATGCTGTGTCTGTTCTACAGGTATTTCAATGGAGCCTGCTCCAAGGATCTAGCAGCATTGATTCCTGATGCACCGGTGCACGTGCGCGAAACTCGACGGACACGAACTGAACACCCGTTTACGGTTGACGTTGGCTTCATGAGAACGGGCCGTTTTTACGACTCGTTTTTGTGTAAGTCGGCTCGTATGTGGAACGAGCTACTGGCATCTGTTTTTCCTCCCTCCTATAATCCGAGCCTCTTCAAGGCCCGCATTAACAAATCCCTTCCTACAGCCCCTACCTTATTCCGCCTCACAACGCCGCCCAACCGGGTGGTGACATAGTTCCCCTGTCTGTACACTGCACAGGCAGGGACACTCTTGTGAGGTGTCACATAAAAAAATAAATAAATTAATTAATTAATTTTAGATATTGAATGCTGTAGCATTCAGTAGTCTTAGGTAGCATTCATGCTGTAGCATTCAGTAGTCTTAGGTCTAAAATATCAGTTTCTTGGAACAATTGTTTGCAGTCATTAACTAAAATTTCCTGAAGGGAATTAATCTTACTAAGCGTTATTTACTATCATTATTATTTTTTTAAATAAACGTTTACAAATAACTTTTAGAAAACATAGGGAAAGAAAATGTTATAAAGAGAAATGAGAAAAGTACATAACGTATAAACGAAGTATGTCAAAGATGTTGTTTATAATCATATTTATAGGAAAAGAGAAATCATTTTTCCACTAAAAGAACAGCATGCATACAAAAGTATGTAGGAAACCTTCAGGTTTTGATTTCGAATAAACAATGATGATTTATTTTTGGGGTATAATGCCGTGTTGCGCTCCTTTTTTGGCCAATGTTTCAAAGCTAACCGATGCATTAGAGACAAAACTGAACCAGCAAATCCTTTTAAATTATACTGTAATACAGCTCTTAGAGGATTGGAGCTGGCAAAACGGTATAGGATCAACAATATCAACATCCATGATTATTGAAATAAAAAAAAATATAATCCCTCACAACCTGACATCATAAATTCTTTTTACCAAAGGTTTCTTTTGTTTCTCTTTTCATGAGTTCATAATTTTATACACTTTATTTAATTTGGTTTTACGCTCAGCCGGACTTTTACATGAATTTTACGATCAGAATATACCTAGTGAGCTTTCGAAAATAATACACAAAATTTTTAAAGCATGATATAACAGTAATTGAAACAATATTAGTAATACATGTAACGGTAACATAAAATAATATTGAACAATACTACATATAAGACAAATCACTAAAACTACATTCCCGACTCTACTATAATTTGTAGGATTCAACAAAGTGCTGGTATAGATTAGGTTTAATTCTATAAATGGAGTCAATAAATATATCAATAGTAACCTCAAACTTGCTCAGATTATGCATCCATTGGTTAGTGAGTGTTTGATTGTTGGTTGTGTTTGATTGCAGAAGAATGTTACATTTTGTCTTGTGTTCCTAGTCGGCACATGGAATTTAATAGTGGCAACGATGGCAGGCCTGTCAATTAATTTGTTAATAACTCTGTGTAACACAACCAGGTCTGACGTAATTCTCCTGTCAGACAGTGTAATTAGATGCAATTGATTCATCAAACTGATATAAGTAATGTATTCAATTAGAATTTTAAGCTTAAAATTTACGTAACTAAGAAATTTGTGCAGATTGTTGATATGTTGTTAGAGTGAACTTTATGCAAAGAGGACCAAATAGGTGATTTATATTCCACTTGACTTAATTATAGTATTTTTTTTTTTTTATTCCGGTATGTGGGGAGGTTAGTGCAGTCCCACACATTCCATATAGAGATACAACAAAATATATAAAAAAGTAATGAAATATAGAGGGTTCTTACATAATCTAAGGACGTAAAATCAGTTAAAGTTCTGCAAAGGAAGCCAAGCAGCCGTTTTGTTCACACCATTGATGAGGTTGATGTAAGTTACTCTGTAAATAAAGCATTTTGTTCACACCATAGATGAGGTTGATCTAAGTAACTCTGTAAATAAAGCATTTTGTTCACACCATTGATGAGGTTGATCTAAGTTACTCTGTAAATAGAGCATTTTGTTCACACCATCGATGAAGTTGATCTGAGTTACTCTGTAAATAAAGAATTTTGTTCACACCATTGATGAGGTTGATCTAAGTTACTCTGTTAATAAAGCATTTTGTTCACACCATTGATGAGGTTGATCTAAGTTACTCTGTAAATAAAGAATTTTGTTCACACCATTGATGAGGTTGATCTAAGTTACTCTGTTAATAAAGCATTTCTTCATACCATAGATGAGGTTGATCTAAGTTACTCTGTAAATAAAGCATTTTGTTCACACCATCGATGAGGTTGATCTAAGTAACTCTGCAAATAAAGAATTTTGTTCACACCATAGATGAGGTTGATCTAAGTTACTCTGTAAATAAAGCATTTTGTTCACACCAATGATGAGGTTGCTCTAAGTTACTCTGTAAATAAACCATTTGATCTAAGTTAGCATCAAAATAAAGCATTTTGTTCACACCATTGATGAGGTTGATCTAAGTTACTCTGTAAATAAAGCATTTTGTTCACACCAATGATGAGGTTGCTCTAAGTTACTCTGTAAATAAACCATTATTTCACACCATTGATGAGGTTAATCTGAGTTACCATGTAAATTCTGCAATACTCTCCGAAACGTTGGTTAAAGAAGGAGGTAGCGAAACACGACACGAAATTACAAAAATAATAATAATTCTTTTGGCCGTGAAAATCTGAAATTATTATATTATTACGTTTTAATTACCTTTATCAGAAATCTCACGATAATGTTGTTATTGAAGGTGAAAAGTTAGTTTATCTTTCCAATTTTCACTTTATAAGATTAGTTAAAAAGTAGTTATTATTTTTTCAGTTACATACTTTATCTTGCACAGTGAAGGTTATTATTATATGTTTTGATTTTAAAAAGATGTTTTTTGTGATCCAAAGTGATTTTAAAACTATAAAAATTTTATAATATTTACCGAAAAATGTGTATTTTGCTCTTAACTCCGCCTGTCTGTCTGTAACTTCGGTTCAAAGAATTATGCTTTGAATGTGTGATTTTCTAAATCTAAAGTGTTTGTAGAATTCTGACAAGCGATTAAGTCCCTACTTATAAAATAATATTTTTAAAAGAAAGTCATTTTAATTTCCATTTGAAAAATTGGAACTGATTTGTGGAGAATTCAGACAGTCCGTGATTTTTTTAATGTTTTTTTTCCATTTTATAAAATCAAAATAATTTCACTGTCACCAGTAAGAGTCAACAAAATAATTTCACGATCACCAGTAAAAGTCAACAAAAACATTTTTTACAGCTTTCATTTCGAATCTCTAAAAAATATTACTCAAATAGTCATAAGTTTCATCAGAATCGTAATAATCTATTTTCATATTATTTGAGAGTTCATTTCGAGAGATTAATTAATTTTTTAAGAGTGGTACATTAACTGATATTATAATCTAATCAAGTACATCTTGCTTTGTGTGATTACGTATAAAAGTGCACATAAAGATGGTGTTTAATATAATATTTATCATTCAGGTGTCACCAAAAAAAATCGTCAGTTCATTGAGCTAATAGTGTCTATAATTACGAAGAAATGCTGAGTAAGTACCAATTTCTTTAATACCCTTAAAAACACCCTCCAAATAGCATCCCCAAAGAAGTCATAGGCCTTGATGAAAATAATTTTCCTGTGTTTGATGTAAAAAAAATAAAAAAAAGTACATTGATGATAAACTTTTTTTATGCAAATACCACACAACAGTCCCAACTGTGATATAGTGGGACTATATCACCGGCAATTGGGGTACATTGCAAGGTTAAGGTTAGTAGGAAAGGGAAGAAGATTGGGGAGAGGATGTTTGGCTAGTACCTACCTGGATATTCAGTTCTGGTCACCCAGCATGACTAAAGACATTTCTAGCAACTTTTCGATTGCGAATGGTGGTTTTTAGCCAGGGCGATACTGAGAGTATTTACCACTAATCAGACTGAAACGTAAATTGTAATCGTAAATTTAGATCAAGTTTTAGGATGGGTTCTTTCATAGAATTTGAACAATTTATCAAATTTAAACGTTCATTTTCGGGTTCTGTGAAAGTCCTACTCAAGTTCTGTTATTATATCATTATAGGCTAGTTACTTAACAGAACATGAAAAAATCTTTCACAGAACTTTTAACTTTTAAATTTGAAGAATTGTTCAAATTCTCTGAAACAACCCGTCCTTATTTTATTTGGTATATAATTTCTCTATAATATTATTCTTGACTCCTACACTAAACTCAAGAGCTCTTCTCGTTGGCATAGAAATGCTTTAAAAAATACTTATTACAATGGTATTACACTATTTTTTTT
Organism: Hesperophylax consimilis; assembly: GCF_061612785.1. Lineage (NCBI taxonomy): Eukaryota > Metazoa > Arthropoda > Insecta > Trichoptera > Limnephilidae > Hesperophylax > Hesperophylax consimilis. The sequence continues at coordinate 27,126,093 of NC_142862.1, forward strand.
GACAATATTATAATTTTAAATCTGTTAGTCCATCACCAACTTAGCACATTGTACACGGTGACCAGAAACTAGTGATACAAGCGGAAATAGGTGAATTCTACACCACGCACAGTGGCCAATTTCGATGATTTGGCGCGACATCGCTCTCGGCGTTCGACCATTTGGCATCATTGATGTTTTTTTTTAAGTATTAATAAGAAATACCACTTATTTTTTGTTAATTATTATTAGTTGAAATGTTGATAATGATTTTAATGCTTTTATAAAAAGTAGCGTGTAACTTGGGCGCTATGTTTGTATTTTATAGATTATAATTCTTTAAGAAAACAGATAATAAAAATACAGTGAACAATTTTGTACATTATAATTCTTTAAAAAAACAGATAATAACATTTTTAAATAATTATTTTATAGATTATTATTCTTTATAAAACAGATAATAAAAATACAGTTAAAACTAAATAATTTTATGGATTATAATTCTTTGAAAAAACAGATAAATTATATATTGAAAACTCCGTGAGCAAAAAAGACACAGCAATAATATCCTATTAAAATTAGCCTGAAGACTCGTGAAGATTTTTATTCCTACTCCATTAAAGGCAAAAAATTGGAAAAAAAGGTAAACTTTGAACCAAGGCAACAGTTATAATTTATGAAAAAAAAATATTTTTCAGTTATTTAAATAAAGCACGTATCTTAAAGAATATCTCAAGTGATTTAAAAAAATACTTTTTTTATAAAATAAGTACACAAACAACCTGATTTCGCACGCCTTCAAACTCGCCTAGATACAGCAGCATAGTTGCGCGCCCGAACATCTCAGTTCTGTGCGTAATTACCGAGTAAGTAAGCTTTGGATGTTATTTTCAAAGGTTTTTTTAATGTCAGTGATTAATTGAGAACACATTGGTAAAAAAAAATCATTTCGGGAACATGCCGATCAGCGTTCAAATTTAAGCCACTGTGCCACGTAGCGAATCTGAAAAAACATTTTTGTCTCAACAGAATTGAAAGATTTTACGAAATATTGGCGTCAACCATTTTTCTTTCAAATCTGTATGGATCGCATTTGTTTTCACAAAGTCAAGTAGAAAGGTCAGTTTTATCAGCATGCCCACGTCATTATCATCACATAAGATCTAAAAAAATCAAATATAGTTATGTAAGGCGTGATTGTTATCTCCTCCTTGCATTATCTCGTTGGTCTGAAGAGGAACGGCTGCGTAGCGTTTTTCATGCAAATCTTAGATTTGTATTTGTGCCCGAAATACCCAACCAAACTGAATAACATATCTTTAAAGCATAAGGTTTATTAATATCTAGTAAAGGATATTAGTCCAGTCAGTGGGGAGTTTTACCTTGCAAAAGGTTAGGTAGTAGCGATTTTGATATATGTTGTTAAGATTGGGACTCTAAGGAAAAAAAAAAGTTTTCAACCTTGGGAGGGTCGAGCTCGACCCGCCATCTTGGATTGAAGGTGCCAAAATTTTTTTTTTTCAAAATAATTGTGAAGTGGTCGTTTTTACAACCAAATTGCTGAAGGCAAACTTAAAGACAACTAAATTACCTACATTTTTTGTAGATGGTATTTTTTGTAAGTCTAATAGGTAACGAGTTACAGTGGCGGAAATGTGAATATTTTTCTAAAAAATGATGAAATTCCCAACTTTGTAATTTTTTCGGGTTATTCATTACATAATTATAATAATTTTGTAAACTCATTTCCACACCACCATGAGGTATATAACATGGCGCATTTTTTTATTGTGGTATCTCCAGTAGGTCTACTCCACAGATATACCAGCGATGGTAGATTTCGAAATTATGTTACATTACTATGAATTATGTTACTATAAATTATGTTACTTAATAACAGTCTTCGTCACCAATGTCATCATCTAACTCATTGCCTGTGATACTGAGATTCTGGGCTTTCATTGACAAAATCTCTTCTTCTTCGTCCTCGACATCGATGTGAACCTCTAGCGAATTTCAGCATGTTTGACCACTACAGCACCCACATACAATAGAACACTTCAATCCAGCTTTCGTGCAGCTACATGCAACGCCGCATCCTTTTTTACAATTGCATGAAATAAATTTTAATAAAGTCTCGGTGCTGGTTTCTTTGTCATTCTTACTGGAACAAGCCCGTTGGTGTCACGTTTCCAGCCCCAGTTTCTGGATTTTTTTGGATTCCATACCATTTTTGGACTTCATGGTACGTTCTAAATGCATGGTACTGTGCAGCGTCGTTTGTTGGTGGCAAAGAGGCAAGATTGAATTTGTTTTTTGTTGTCGACTTTGCGAAACGTTTGTAGCGGACTTCTTCCAAGGTTTCCTTATCCATGTCACCCCCGTACAAAGCAACAAGAAAGCGTGTTCTTGCAACTGCTATGTCTTCTGGTGTTGCATCATGTTGTTTGAAGATTCCTATCATGGCATTGAGTCTTGTGTCGTTTTGCACAAGCGAACAAAATTTTGTTTTTCCTTGGTTGAAGAAGGACGATGTTGTATCGCAGCCGCTAAATGCCTTAAATGCCATGAAGAAACAGAATATTCTCAGCCGCCTCTTTGTATTTCACACTATTCGCGGAACACAGTCTTTCAAAAGTTTTGCCTCTCCCGGGTTTGCGAAGATATATACAACTTTTGGGTGGTGCTAATGCTGTCAGCAGAACTAAGAGATCAACGTCTTCACCAATAATGAAAACAGCGTCATATGATGAACACAAGGAAATCGCAGTATTGACAATCAACTCATCAGCATCTTCTTCAGCCTGCTTAACTGTAAAATCATCCTGTATAAATTGCTTTGTAAGCATCGAAATCAGACGGACTTTGTTATTTTCATTGGCTAAAAATCGTTCTTGTGAAACTTGAACTGGCATTGTTTCATCGAAAAGAACATCTGCAGACATGAGCATCCAGGCAACGTCCTGTAACCAAGGACTCAATCAGTGTTGCCAAGTCAGCTGTAGACTAGGATCCCACTATAACAAATCAACGTCATCGAGTACAGAGATGATGCTATATAAGTATATTGTAACGTAGAAATACGTTAAAATGATATTGTGTAATATGTTCGTACAAAATTTATCAAGAAAACTGGAGTTTTACAATTTTTTGTCAAAATTTTCTTCTTTCAACCGCTGTAACTCGTTACCTATTAGACTTACAAAAAAAACTTCTTACAAAAAATGTAGGTAATTTAGTTGTCTTTAAGTTTGAGTTTAACAATTTGGTTGTAAAATCAACCACTTCATAATTATTTTGAAAAAACCAAATTTTGGCACCTTCAATCCAAGATGGCGGATCGAGCTCGACCCCCCCAAGGTCGAAAACTTTTTTTTTTCTTTAGAGTCCCAATCTTAACAACATATGTGAAAATCGCTACTACCTAACCTTTTGCAAGGTGGAGCCCTTTTTTATCCCCCACTGACTGGACTATATGTACTATTATAATTATTTGTGTTTTAAATTATATAATACTAGCTGACGTTTTTACTTTTCGCTGATGACATTAATCTATTTTGGAGAATATTGGCCTGAAGACTGCAGAAACCTCCAGGAAGTTATTAAAGCAAAGATTGACAAATAAACTCGGTTTTAACTGTCAAAAGCGTTTACCATGTCACACAATACCGTATATTTAAATTTGGTTTTTACCCATGGCTGTTTCCAATAGAACTTATCATTTATCTAATATTTTTATATGCATGTAACCTTTTTTTCTGACATTATCAACGATAACCATATTTTTTGCAATTTGTTATTCGTGTTTGCAATTTAATGGGTTTTATTGTTTTAAAAAAATTAGTACATAAATTATAAACTTATCAATCATGTTCCCTTTCTTGCAGAAAATATAACACTTTTACTGGTGGTGTCCCTGCTGGGGTGCGCCTGGGCGGCTTGTCCTCTGGCAGGAGACCTCGTGATGCCTCACGAAGGAGACACCACTAAATACATCGTCTGCCGAGAAGGGACCGAGCTGATTCTGAGTTGTGACGACGGGACTGCCTACAATCCCCTAACAAAGGTAATAATTTCAGCTTAGCAGAAAAATAAATCATCAAAAAAAGATATATATATATATAAATATATATAAGCTTGCAACTTAACATAAGCAAATGTCAAATTATGAGGTTTCATCGAAGAAAAAATCCAATATTTTTTGATTATTCCATTAACAATATGTCGTTAATATTAATGACTTACAAATTAATGACTTAGGTATTTGGTTTGACACGAAACATAACTTTATCAAGCATATTGAAATAATAACCAATAAAGCACTGAAAATGTTGGGATTTATTTTAAGGGTATCTAGTGATTTCAATAATGTCAATACTGTAAAAATATTATATATGCTACTAGTAAGGAGTCATGTAGAATACAATTCCACAGTTTGGTCCCCAAATTATGAGGTTCATTCACATGCGTTTGAAAGAATCCAAAATAATTTTTTAAGATATGTAAATTTTAAAATGGGTATTCCTAGAGAAAACCTAAATTACGATAACGTACTTTGTTCATTAAATTTAATAAAATTATCTGATCGTAGAATTATTTCTGATTTAACCTGTTTGTATAAAATCATTAATTCAATGTTTGATACCCCTGATTTATTATATGTAATCTCTTTTCATACTCCAAGCAGGTCGGTTACAAGACAGTACCTACCATATTATTGTAGCAATTCTATATCAACGTCCCAATATCACACTCCTATGCGACGGATTCAACAGCTAGGAAACAAATACTACGATGTTGTTGATATACACGGTGTCCGGAAACTCGTAGTACAAGCGGGAAACTGGAAAATCTACACCACGTGGGGAACCCAAATAAACATAAAGTTTTTTGTTTTGAGCATTTTCAGCAAAAAAAAAAAAAAACATTTTTTTTTCGGCTATATCAGGGTTAAAATTCGATCTGAGACGCTGACGCAACGGATAGGAATTATTATTAGCATAGGTAGGTACTCACAATATGTAGCGATGAGCTCCAATTCAAAACACAAACATGTCACATAAATTATTTAAAATGTTCACCGTTAACTTCCAAGCACAGTTGGGTCCGTCTGATGATTGATTATTGCACTATTTGAATCATGCCGAAGTAATTTTTACCTCGTCGAAGGCATCGATGATAAGTCTCAAAATCAAAACATTAAAAACGTACAACTGTTTTCAAACACGTCGAAGGCATCGATGATAAATCTTAAAGTATCAATATCAAAACAATAATAACGCGTTTTAAAACACACGAATTTCGCCCACAATTCGCTTTTTATGTTTAAATTAACGAGAAAACTTTTTAAACCAAAATTTTAGTAGAACCCTTTCCTTCATATGTTAGTAGAACCCAACATACTAGAGAAAGCTATATTTTGCGAATATGTCAGAGATCGGTATGAATATTAGAAGAACAGATGTTTTAACCCTGCAGAGCAGAAATATTTTATGATTACACCGGATTAAATGAAGGGTGATTTCAAAATAATGCTTTAAATCTGGGTTTCTTTATTTGTTTTACTTTTAAATAGTTTTAATTAGTTGGGTACTTTGATCTTCAGTAATAATTTATAAGAATTTGATAAAAAAAATCAACTTCTGACTCGATTTACTCGAAAACGAAAGCTCAAATCAAAAAAAAAATTCTACTACATCGACTCCAAATGTGATGTAGACTCACAAGTTTCCCGCTTGTACTACGAGTTTCCGGACACCGTGTATTTAGTACATCGATTTCAATATACATATAAGCATACCTGTTCGAAGAACGAACAGGGGTTGGAATAGCCGCACTTTAAAGGGCTATTCCACACAGATAAAGTATAAATGAATTATATGGCTTGTGACAGGCGATGCAAAAACACAATACATAACGTTAATTCACAATCAACTTACCGGGAGGAGATGGTGAAATCTGCATAGTGAGCATCATCTGTCAGCACTGGGACGTTTAGCGTGGTTGTTAGCACTCGTTATTTTAGATTAAATTGCGATAAAAATACGTCTTATGATTATTCCGATTAGACAACCGGCGATCGAGAGTTGACAGGACGAACCGTTTTTGTGCAACTGCTCGGCCCACGGCCTCCGTGGATCCAGCTGACATGTGCGAAATTTAAACTATACAGTTTAAATTCTGACGGTACGATTGGCTAGTACACAGCCTGTCAAAAGCAATCAGCGTTACGGAACAATACCCCATTGAAGTTTTTTTCATCAAGTAGTGGAATATTTTAATAAAGGTATTTAATTTGACTAACACATAATAATTTTGTCAACTGAAACAGAAAAAAGTATTTTGGATTTTTTATGTTTTGTGCCTGCATGCTGTGTAGATTTATTTTTCTGCAATTGTTTTAAATAGTCATTTCCTGCACTATTTTCGTGTATAATTTCGTAAATATTTTTAAATATGTGTATGTAAAAGCCTTAATAGACGTGAAATAAATAAATAAATAAATATCTTGAGTAACTCAAAACCTGGCAGAGCTCCGATAACTGGCAGGACATCGACAAAAACCGTCTAATAGGCCCCCATATATTAATATTGTGTTTCATAACACTTTCTTCATTATACGAAAGTCGAAGAACGAAGAGCGAAGAATGAAGAGCGAATGAACGAAGAAAGAAGTATAAGGAGAATGTATGACGCAAACGTAATGTTAGAAGAAGTCGGGGACGCCCGAGGAAGACATGCCACTATCAAATGAATCGAATACTTGAGTTGGGCCATGTCAAGAGTCAGAAGAATAGAAGAGTATGTACGGGGCAGAAATGTGTGCCAAGACCGAGTTGTTTGGCGGTCCGTCCTTTATGCCTACTGTGTGATGGTTAGTTAGTCTTCATTGTATATTCATTTACAAACCGATATCAAAGGTACAGTAGATTGGAGTAATTGAAATAAACTTTATTTTATCAACGAAAAGTGTAGAAATATGTGCTTTTCAGGGGCAAAGCGTGAACTGCATCTTAACATGTCTAAAAAATGAAAACATCTATAAAATGTCTGGCACCTCGTTAAAACATATTTGGTGTACAACTTTAATGTATGCCAATGTAGTGTAGAGGCTGGAGTATTATTGTAGTGGGTGAAGGTTGTACAAAATAATGATACGTGATCTTTTACTGCTATATTGGGGAGCTCCAATAAACACAAGAGGGACACTCCTAGTATGCATCGCCTTTTATAGCATCTCGCTAGCATGCTATCTCGCTTGCACTTACACACATTCATACAAACACCATAACAACTCTGATTTTCTATTAAGGCAGTCATAATAATGATTTACTCTGGTCCGCAGCATTCTAGAGAGAGGTTTGGTAATACGGGGACCCAACTGTAAATACTCAAATGATGTACAAAACGTGCAAAAAAAGTTTATGAGATATCTTTGCATGCGAGAGTTTGGTACTACCCTCTGTTGTATCCATCGAACTTTCTCCCTGAAATGCCAGAAATCGATCTTCCAAACGTTGGGAGAAAAATTCCTATGGCGTATCACATTATCTTCTCAATGGGCACATTTGAGAAATTATTGGAATGCATTACGATTTATGTGTCCGACAACACTTCACCAGAGCTCGGCAGTATAAAATTTATATTTTTCCATGGGGCAGGATCAACTATCATGCTTTTGGGAAAAATGACTGTCTTTAACGAACTTCCTTCTGAGATGATGATGGATATTTTTCAGATAAACTTCATTATTTTAAAGATTTCAATAAAAAAGGTCTCTCAACACAAGAAGGCTGCATCTCATTTGATGTATTTTGTGAAATGTAAATGGATTCACCGTTGTTCACAAATAAATAAATACATAAAAATGACCTGGTGGCGCCATCTACCCATGATCTATGATAATCCAAAGCAGAAAATCCAATATGACAGCAGATTTTGTAAAAGAGTGTTTGTGTTTTCGTCAAATCTCGAATCTCGGAGCGGATTTGGCCATGCCAGTTATCGATGTCATAAATAACGTAATTTCTTTAATAAAAATAATATATTATTTTCTTCAGAAATATATTGTTTTTTCGCTTAACAGAGTAATTATTCATTTTAATTACCACGTAAAGTTTAACAATCAACCAAGTTTTTAACCAATATAATAATAAAAGTACTGAATGTAAACCATTTTTTTGTTCTTAATGTGTTTATGATTGATTTGCAGAGTTGCGAGTCTTCCCGCTATTGGTCGGAGAGAGCACCCACGTGCTCACTCAACCAGACGGAAACCGTTCACTACCCGCACGAGACTTACTGCTCCATGTTTTACACGTGCGCCTTTGGTGTCACCACCCTGGAGTCTTGTCCCGAAGGACTCGAATACAACCAGGACCGTCAAGTTAGTACTTATAGTTAGTAAATCACATCACCCTGTAGTTCCTGTAGTCCGCAAGCGGCTACCGTGATAAATGCTCATCTCAAGCCTGACACCACCGAGAGAGAGTTTTAGACATAGATAAATAAGCTCCCACGAACATGTAGTCAACGAATGCCAGCTATTTAAACTGGATGTAGCTCCATTGAAATCAGCTCCAGCAGAATTGATGGGGTCCACAGATCTAGATTGGCTAGCAGACTTAGATGTTCTCTCTTGACCCATATACAATAAGAAGAAGAATAACCATGTACTTTCCATAGTTTTTATTGCTTTTTCATTCCTCTAAATGACTTCTAACAGAATTACAACAATCCTCAAATGGGGATCCCATAGTTCCACTGGTTCTGACTGCTTGAACATTTGTTCATAAACATTTTTTTGTCGAGTGAGTATTTAAATTTTATTATTATTATTCTAGTCGTGCGATTGGCCAACTCCAAATGGATGTTTTGCGCACACAACAGCTCCACCTTCAACAACTGAGGGTACAACCGAGATCATAACTGAACCCGCAACTGAAACCACACCCGAGATTATTACTGATCCCGCAACTGAAACTACACCCGAGATTATTACTGATCCCGCAACTGAAACCACACCTGAGATTATTACTGAACCCGCAACTGAAACCACACCTGAAATCATAACTGAACCCGCAACTGAAACCACACCTGAGATTACATCAGAGAGCCCAACTGTAACCACACCCAAAGACCCTCCGGTAAAATGTCCACTCAACGGGACAGGAGAAACATATTTACCGCACCCAACCGATTGCGCAAAGTTCTACATTTGTTGGGATGGAATACCAACCGAGATGGAATGCTATTTTGATTACGAATTCGATGTTGCAACTGGGGTAAGTTTTTGAATAATTTACTGATCGTAGCGTCTTAGTCCTTTTAACTCGACCTCTTTGCCATTTCTGTAAATTTGTTTGTTAGTTCTTTTTCCTGTTTAGAAAATTTGCTGCATCCACTTCTTTATTCAGGCAAGCCTTACTTTAATTATTTAAGACAATATTAGCGATGACTAAACAAAAATCGGAAACAGAAAAATCAGAAAAGGATACGGTCACATCTAGGACTCGAACCCAGGACCTTTGCCTTGCCAAGGCACCGCTCTACCACTGAGCTAATGGGACCCTATCCCCTTCGGTTACATTTAACTGAATCATACTTCGAATAATAACTACCAACATTGTCTTCATTTTTTCACCGCACATTTTTTATTAACAACTATCTGGGTCCTAGATGTGATCCTTTGAGTCCTAGATGTGACCGTATCCTTTTCTGATTTTTCTGTTTCAGATTTTCGTTTAGAAATCGCTAATATTGTCTTCAATAAAATATTACAATTTGAGGGTCGACTCAAGTTATTCCAAAAATATAAATATTCATCCTTGACTTGCAGAAAAGTCAATAGATGTCGCACATTAAAATAAAAAAATAAGATCAAGATCTAAAAAGACGCTGTCTAGATTGCATTTGGTTCGGGTTGAATCTTGCGATCATACATAAAGTTTATGTCTCTATTGTTTAAATCTCTTTTATTTATATATTTATTTGAGGAACATAAACAGTCTTAGTAATAGAATATACATAAAAGGATAACAAAAAAACATATTATGATTTAATTACATTTAATTAAATTTACAACCTCTCTCCATGGCTATAAATGTATTGTTTTTTAAATTTTTCGTTGTATGTAATCTTTTGTTTTGTATAATTTTTTTAATTCATTTTCCTTTCTTATAAATTTAATTTACTTATTCCATATTATGCTGTCTCAGTAGAGGTAAAGTCACAAGGAGGATATCCATAATTGGTTTTATTTTGGCCATATAATACTTATGAACAAACTGTCTAAATGTAAACTGTCGATTTCCCGAAAATGAATAAACAAATAAATAATAAGGGTCTGTAAGACACTAAAGATGTTTGAATCCATGACTAATAACTGACGGAGGTGTCCCTAAAATTAACAGCCGCTTTTGATCCATTTTTAAGCCAAAATAATTATTTGCCCACCTAGTTTGGGGTTGATTCAAATATTATCTCGATTATTTTCAGAATTTTTTTTTGGATCGCAGAATCCATCATCCGTTCATAACACAAATATTGTCAATTTTTTCACGAATTTTCTAATGATTTTTGAAATGTTACTATTTCAGAAATGTCAACTTATCTCTGATTCAGGCTGCACGGCATCCAAAACTTCCACAACCCAAAGCACAACTGAATCCACAACTTTAACCCCAACTGGGCCAACTCCTATAGACCCTCCAGTAAAATGCGACGTAAACGGAACAGAAATAATACTTATTCCACATCCAACAAGATGCGACAGTTACTACGTTTGCTGGGCGGGAATATTAACGATGGTGGAATGTTATTCTGGTTACGAATTCGATGTTGAAGCTGGGGTAAGTTTTTTCATAACATAATAAGATTTCGTACCACCCAAAGTATTTCCGAATAACAAATAACATATCACTTCAAGTAACGGCCCCCTTTGATACAGTTTTAGTTCATTTAATTATTATATTAGGTAGGTACACAAATATTGATAAAACGTATTTTTTCATGATATACTAATGTGCAATGTCTTGGATTACGCGTGGTATTTATATTCCCAGTTGCAATGTTAAGTATAGGAGACTTCAATGATTTGTTCAATTCGTCAAGATAACAAGATGATTTATTTATGTAAAGAATTACAAAGTATTAGTAAAGTCTCTAAGGAAGGGTTGTTTCGGAAAATTTGAACAATTCTTCAAATTTCAAAGTTAATTTTCAAGTTCTGTTAAATTAAATTAACAAATTATTTTAGTTCTGTCAAGCAACTAGCCTACAATGATATAATAACAGAGCTTGAATAGGATTTCCACAGAACCCGAAAATGAACGTTGAAATTTGATGAATTGTTCAAATTCTGCGAAACAATCCTTCCTAAGTTATTCTGAAGAAAAAGTTAAAATACTGGGCTATGCAACTACGATCGGCTAAGGTTCGGGTATCCCAATCGGAACCATTCGGAACATGGCGTGCGCAAGCGCCACATGCTGTACGTGCAGTGCCATCTATGATTAATTTCGAAAACTTTTATAATATATTATAAAAACTACATAATTTAAAAAATATATAGTGGTTTTAAAAAAGTAACGTTGTTTCATTTATTTAATATACTAATGATTTTTTAACGTTAATATTCCAGACATGTGTACCGATTTCTCCGTCAGGCTGCACGGCATCCAAAACCACAACCCTATACCCAAAACTAGTAACCACAACTGATCGCACTCCCATATTTACTCCAGAATGTGCAGAAGACGGGACAGACATTACACTTATTCCGCATCCAACTATATGCCAAGTGTACTACGTTTGCTGGTGGGGAACAGCAACCATGATTTCATGCACCTACGATTACGAATTCGATGTTGCATCTGGGGTGAGTTTGTCAATATTTATTTGTTTATTATGCCATAAGGGTTTTAACATTATTTTTGATATGATATGACACAGGTATAATCTTGGTGTAAATAATTAGCTCAAACAAATAGAAGTAATCAGTGAAATGGTAGAATAATTTGTCACATTAGCATATTTTACTAAAAAGGTATGCTGTTATAGCCTTCTTGTAACTATGTTCATTCTTGTTGAAAACATCTACTATTTCTACAAAAATATTATCGGCTAAAACAATCTAGGTACAAGCGAGTATCTAAATGACTCAGTCTTGATAATAATAGAATTACAATAAAATAGAATTTTACATCGAGTGGTTCTGTTTGATATATGAAAGCAAATTAGGCTAAGTAACTCACGTCTGACCTAGATTACAGAAATGTCTCTTGTTGTGTTTAGTGACCAGGTCTGAATAGTCAGGTACTCCTCCACCTTCCTCCCCCCCATTTCCTTCCCACATTCCACAACCTTCAGCCTCTCAACATACCCCAATTGGGGATGTGTTGGGAAGTAAGAGCTTCACTGATGCCCTCATAGAGGGCAGTGCATAGAGCTTGCGTGGAAGTCCGCAAGATGGCAGCTAGTAGCCAGTAGTCGCCAGGGCCAGTGAGAATGCTCCCAGACAAACTCACTGTTTCAGATCTCAATTAGCCAACTTCTAGTTAGGTCGACTATCGAGTCACCATTGTAATACGCGAAGTATCAATAAATCCCTGATTTATCCCAAAGAACCAATTATTTATAATCTCCTTCCACGACGAGTTGGAGAACTGTTTGTGCGAACACAGCAGGGATGCCATAGTCTAACTGGCTCCAGACGGTTAGGAGCGGTTCGGACTCTTGTGCGGTATTCATATTATAAAAAAATAATGATTTTTTAATGTTAATATTTCAGAAATGCGTACCGATTTCTTCTACAGGCTGCACGGCATCCAAAACAACCACTTTAATCTGGTCGGCGTCCACAGAAGGATGTTCACCTGTCATAGATGAACCTGACTCCGAGGCTTTGATGGATAACAAGTCGGCAACAAACACATTATTCTCAAAGATCTTTAGTAAAATAGCATTAATGATTGAAGAATGGCATTAGTATTGACGAATAACAAGACCAATCAGAGTTGGTCTTCAGAAATCAGAGAGTCGTCAAAAACAGAATAAAACTGAAAAAAAATTATCTAATAAATACGTGTTGACAAGATGACAAACAATGTTTATAATATTTGTGTTTTTTTTCACTCCTCACAGTAACTGCTGAGCGCCACACATTTGGTGGAAAATGACGTAGTAAACATTATCCGATTTCAAAAACATTTATTTGTTGTTGTTTTTTTTCATTTTAGCTTGTCGTCCCGATGGGTCGGTAAGGGTACGGAATCAATATTAACCGAAAACCCTGCACACAAAGCGCGTGTCAAAGGTTTTTTAAAGTTTTCAATAATTTGTAAGAGTTCTGGTGTTAGCACCAAGGTTAAAATATGTACTTTTGGTTAATTTAAAAACCCAACATCAGTGCTGAGATTATTTCTAAAGCCATATTGGCTACCTGATAGGAGAGCATATTTTGACTCCAGAAAATCAATAATTCGTTTGTTTAAACATTTTACAAAAATCTTAAATAATTGTGAACTTGAGGTGATCGGTCTCTATACTTGTCAATTTTGGATAAAGATTATATTGAAAAATAAATCAAATTATTTTTATATCGGATGACTATTTCTGAAGGCTCATTTTTTATCTACTAGTATCACTGGACGTTTTTAATATGTAAACTTAAAACTTCAGTTCGACAACGATAGCTTTGCAGTTGCTACAAAAGTATCTGTAGTGGTATTTATTTATTTATTTATTTTATTTATTCATTTTTGGGAAATCAACAGTTTACATTTTTACAGATTGTACATAAGTAAAATAGCCAAAATAAAACCAATTACGGATTTCCTCCTTGTGACTTTACGTAAGACAGCATTAGAAGAAATAATTAAATTTATGAGAAATGTGAAGTTATAATTATATAAAATAAAAGAATTGTATAAAATATATATAAAATAATAGAACAAAATAATACAACAAAAATAAAGGGGGAAAAAAAAACTAAAATTTATATAAAATAAAATATTATCGATACATTGGTAACCATAAGAATACAAACAATATTGTGCATATAAATCATATCATAACCATAACCATAAGAAGACAATGTTGTGCATATAAATCATATCATAACAGGATTATAAATATATAAATACTGGAAACATAATCATCAGAAACATCAATTCAAGAAACATCAGTGAAATACTCTTTTAAGGTCATTTTATATTTAGTAAATTCGCAATTGAAGATGTCGATATTGAATAATATGTTATTGTAATTATTACATATTCTGTTCAGGCAAGAATTTTGTCTACAGTTCGTTTTGCTTTGATCGATTTTAAACATTATGCCACTACTTGAGTCGGACGGTCATTATAGAACATACTAGAAGTTTCGGCCTTTGCCAAGAAGCTTGTTTGGCAATATTCGTAACTATAGCAACTGGAATGTTCGAGAACGTTTTTCACCTATATAAGTGACAGCAGGAAGGAACTCGACAGTACAGTATCAGCAACTTTGACACCGAGACCGAGTCAATTGCCTACGTTACGCCCTTGAAATTAGCTGAAGTGCTATAGCAATATGTAAAAAAAAATGTTTTCTATAAATTTAAAGTTAATTGCTCCACCTAAAGATGTCACTGCAGGTCAATAAAATTCATTATGTCATTTTTCTCATTCAGTATATGGTAAACATATAGGGACAGTATATGGTTAAACATATAGGGATTTTGAATTTCTAAAATAAATAAATGCCTTCCAACCTAATATTTTATTTGTACGCCCTTTTAAAAATATGTTTACATAAATTTAAGAGAGAAAAAAAACTACAGTCAAATTAACGAGTGGAAACGAAGAATATTTATAAATAAACCTTCACAAATATGCGTACATAAATTTAAGAGAAAAAATTAATGTATAAGAAAATCATTAAATACGGATAAATGAACGAAAGTGAACAATATTTATAAATAAACGTTTACAAATGATTTTTAGAAAATGGAAGAAAAAAATTACATCAAAAATGTTGTTAAAAAGAAAAATGAGAAAAGTACATCATGAATAAACGACTTAATGTATAATAATTCAACATGCGTATGTTTGCGTTCGTAAAGCTCGAAAAGTAGTCCACCGATATCGCTGAAAATTTCAAAGATAGTTTTTATTAGTTCCAGGAGTTTTTAGAAAGTAGTTTGAAGTTTGAACTGTAGAAGAAGTCGGGGACGCCCGAGGAATACCCAACGCAATAACTCTGCACAGGAAGGAGATACGCAGTCGAATTAAAGACCATGTAATGTAGTTTTTAGTAGTAAATGGTGGAAGAAGTCGGGGACGCCCGAGGAATACAACTCTGCACAGGAAGGAGATACGCAGTCGAATTAAAGACCATGTAATGTAGTTTTTAGTAATAACACTGTGGTATACAGTAGTAAATGGTGGGAGAAGTCGGGGACGCCCGAGGAATACAACTCTGCACAGGAAGGAGATACGCAGTCGAATTAAAGACCATGTAATGTAGTTTTTAGTAGTAAATGGTGGAAGAAGTCGGGGACGCCCGAGGAATACAACTCTGCACAGGAAGGAGATACGCAGTCGAATTAAAGACCATGTAATGTAGTTTTTAGTAATAACACTGTGGTATACAGTAGTAAATGGTGGGAGAAGTCGGGGACGCCCGAGGAATACAACTCTGCACAGGAAGGAGATACGCAGTCGAATTAAAGACCATGTAATGTAGTTTTTAGTAGTAAATGGTGGAAGAAGTCGGGGACGCCCGAGGAATACAACTCTGCACAGGAAGGAGATACGCAGTCGAATTAAAGACCATGTAATGTAGTTTTTAGTAATAACACTGTGGTATACAGTAGTAAATGGTGGGAGAAGTCGGGGACGCCCGAGGAATACAACTCTGCACAGGAAGGAGATACGCAGTCGAATTAAAGACCATGTAATGTAGTTTTTAGTAGTAAATGGTGGAAGAAGTCGGGGACGCCCGAGGAATACAACTCTGCACAGGAAGGAGATACGCAGTCGAATTAAAGACCATGTAATGTAGTTTTTAGTAATAACACTGTGGTATACAGTAGTAAATGGTGGGAGAAGTCGGGGACGCCCGAGGAATACAACTCTGCACAGGAAGGAGATACGCAGTCGAATTAAAGACCATGTAATGTAGTTTTTAGTAGTAAATGGTGGAAGAAGTCGGGGACGCCCGAGGAATACAACTCTGCACAGGAAGGAGATACGCAGTCGAATTAAAGACCATGTAATGTAGTTTTTAGTAGTAAATGGTGGAAGAAGTCGGGGACGCCCGAGGAATACAACTCTGCACAGGAATCAGATACGCAGTCGAATTAAAGACCATGTAATGTAGTTTTTAGTAATAACACTGTGGTATACAGTAGTAAATGGTGGGAGAAGTCGGGGACGCCCGAGGAATACAACTCTGCACAGGAAGGAGATACGCAGTCGAATTAAAGACCATGTAATGTAGTTTTTAGTAGTAAATGGTGGAAGAAGTCGGGGACGCCCGAGGAATACAACTCTGCACAGGAAGGAGATACGCAGTCGAATTAAAGACCATGTAATGTAGTTTTTAGTAATAACACTGTGGTATACAGTAGTAAATGGTGGGAGAAGTCGGGGACGCCCGAGGAATACAACTCTGCACAGGAAGGAGATACGCAGTCGAATTAAAGACCATGTAATGTAGTTTTTAGTAGTAAATGGTGGAAGAAGTCGGGGACGCCCGAGGAATACAACTCTGCACAGGAAGGAGATACGCAGTCGAATTAAAGACCATGTAATGTAGTTTTTAGTAATAACACTGTGGTATACAGTAGTAAATGGTGGGAGAAGTCGGGGACGCCCGAGGAATACAACTCTGCACAGGAAGGAGATACGCAGTCGAATTAAAGACCATGTAATGTAGTTTTTAGTAGTAAATGGTGGAAGAAGTCGGGGACGCCCGAGGAATACAACTCTGCACAGGAAGGAGATACGCAGTCGAATTAAAGACCATGTAATGTAGTTTTTAGTAATAACACTGTGGTATACAGTAGTAAATGGTGGGAGAAGTCGGGGACGCCCGAGGAATACAACTCTGCACAGGAAGGAGATACGCAGTCGAATTAAAGACCATGTAATGTAGTTTTTAGTAGTAAATGGTGGAAGAAGTCGGGGACGCCCGAGGAATACAACTCTGCACAGGAATCAGATACGCAGTCGAATTAAAGACCATGTAATGTAGTTTTTAGTAGTAAATGGTGGAAGAAGTCGGGGACGCCCGAGGAATACAACTCTGCACAGGAATCAGATACGCAGTAGAATTAAAGACCATGTAATGTAGTTTTTAGTAATAACACTGTGGTATACAGTAGTAAATGGTGGGAGAAGTCGGGGACGCCCGAGGAATACAACTCTGCACAGGAATCAGATACGCAGTAGAATTAAAGACCATGTAATGTAGTTTTTAGTAATAACACTGTGGTATACAGTAGTAAATGGTGGGAGAAGTCGGGGACGCCCGAGGAATACAACTCTGCACAGGAATAGATACGCAGAAGAATTAAAGACCATGTAATGTAGTTTTTAGTAATAACACTGTGGTATACAGTAGTAAATGGTGGGAGAAGTCGGGGACGCCCGAGGAATACAACTCTGCACAGGAATCAGATACGCAGTAGAATTAAAGACCATGTAATGTAGTTTTTAGTAATAACACTGTGGTATACAGTAGTAAATGGTGGGAGAAGTCGGGGACGCCCGAGGAATACAACTCTGCACAGGAAGGAGATACGCAGTCGAATTAAAGACCATGTAATGTAGTTTTTAGTAGTAAATGGTGGAAGAAGTCGGGGACGCCCGAGGAATACAACTCTGCACAGGAATCAGATACGCAGTAGAATTAAAGACCATGTAATGTAGTTTTTAGTAATAACACTGTGGTATACAGTAGTAAATGGTGGGAGAAGTCGGGGACGCCCGAGGAATACAACTCTGCACAGGAATCAGATACGCAGTAGAATTAAAGACCATGTAATGTAGTTTTTAGTAATAACACTGTGGTATACAGTAGTAAATGGTGGGAGAAGTCGGGGACGCCCGAGGAATACAACTCTGCACAGGAATCAGATACGCAGAAGAATTAAAGACCATGTAATGTAGTTTTTAGTAATAACACTGTGGTATACAGTAGTAAATGGTGGGAGAAGTCGGGGACGCCCGAGGAATACAACTCTGCACAGGAATCAGATACGCAGTAGAATTAAAGACCATGTAATGTAGTTTTTAGTAATAACACTGTGGTATACAGTAGTAAATGGTGGGAGAAGTCGGGGACGCCCGAGGAATACAACTCTGCACAGGAAGGAGATACGCAGTCGAATTAAAGACCATGTAATGTAGTTTTTAGTAGTAAATGGTGGAAGAAGTCGGGGACGCCCGAGGAATACAACTCTGCACAGGAATCAGATACGCAGTCGAATTAAAGACCATGTAATGTAGTTTTTAGTAATAACACTGTGGTATACAGTAGTAAATGGTGGAAGAAGTCGGGGACGCCCGAGGAATACAACTCTGCACAGGAAGGAGATACGCAGTCGAATTAAAGACCATGTAATGTAGTTTTTAGTAGTAAATGGTGGAAGAAGTCGGGGACGCCCGAGGAATACAACTCTGCACAGGAATCAGATACGCAGTAGAATTAAAGACCATGTAATGTAGTTTTTAGTAATAACACTGTGGTATACAGTAGTAAATGGTGGGAGAAGTCGGGGACGCCCGAGGAATACAACTCTGCACAGGAATCAGATACGCAGTAGAATTAAAGACCATGTAATGTAGTTTTTAGTAATAACACTGTGGTATACAGTAGTAAATGGTGGGAGAAGTCGGGGACGCCCGAGGAATACAACTCTGCACAGGAAGGAGATACGCAGTCGAATTAAAGACCATGTAATGTAGTTTTTAGTAGTAAATGGTGGAAGAAGTCGGGGACGCCCGAGGAATACAACTCTGCACAGGAATCAGATACGCAGTAGAATTAAAGACCATGTAATGTAGTTTTTAGTAATAACACTGTGGTATACAGTAGTAAATGGTGGGAGAAGTCGGGGACGCCCGAGGAATACAACTCTGCACAGGAATCAGATACGCAGTAGAATTAAAGACCATGTAATGTAGTTTTTAGTAATAACACTGTGGTATACAGTAGTAAATGGTGGGAGAAGTCGGGGACGCCCGAGGAATACAACTCTGCACAGGAATAGATACGCAGAAGAATTAAAGACCATGTAATGTAGTTTTTAGTAATAACACTGTGGTATACAGTAGTAAATGGTGGGAGAAGTCGGGGACGCCCGAGGAATACAACTCTGCACAGGAATCAGATACGCAGTAGAATTAAAGACCATGTAATGTAGTTTTTAGTAATAACACTGTGGTATACAGTAGTAAATGGTGGGAGAAGTCGGGGACGCCCGAGGAATACAACTCTGCACAGGAATCAGATACGCAGTAGAATTAAAGACCATGTAATGTAGTTTTTAGTAATAACACTGTGGTATACAGTAGTAAATGGTGGGAGAAGTCGGGGACGCCCGAGGAATACAACTCTGCACAGGAATCAGATACGCAGAAGAATTAAAGACCATGTAATGTAGTTTTTAGTAATAACACTGTGGTATACAGTAGTAAATGGTGGGAGAAGTCGGGGACGCCCGAGGAATACAACTCTGCACAGGAATCAGATACGCAGAAGAATTAAAGACCATGTAATGTAGTTTTTAGTAATAACACTGTGGTATACAGTAGTAAATGGTGGGAGAAGTCGGGGACGCCCGAGGAATACAACTCTGCACAGGAAGGAGATACGCAGTCGAATTAAAGACCATGTAATGTAGTTTTTAGTAGTAAATGGTGGAAGAAGTCGGGGACGCCCGAGGAATACAACTCTGCACAGGAATCAGATACGCAGTCGAATTAAAGACCATGTAATGTAGTTTTTAGTAGTAAATGGTGGAAGAAGTCGGGGACGCCCGAGGAATACAACTCTGCACAGGAATCAGATACGCAGTCGAATTAAAGACCATGTAATGTAGTTTTTAGTAATAACACTGTGGTATACAGTAGTAAATGGTGGAAGAAGTCGGGGACGCCCGAGGAATACAACTCTGCACAGGAATCAGATACGCAGTAGAATTAAAGACCATGTAATGTAGTTTTTAGTAATAACACTGTGGTATACAGTAGTAAATGGTGGGAGAAGTCGGGGACGCCCGAGGAATACAACTCTGCACAGGAATCAGATACGCAGTAGAATTAAAGACCATGTAATGTAGTTTTTAGTAATAACACTGTGGTATACAGTAGTAAATGGTGGGAGAAGTCGGGGACGCCCGAGGAATACAACTCTGCACAGGAATCAGATACGCAGAAGAATTAAAGACCATGTAATGTAGTTTTTAGTAATAACACTGTGGTATACAGTAGTAAATGGTGGGAGAAGTCGGGGACGCCCGAGGAATACAACTCTGCACAGGAATCAGATACGCAGAAGAATTAAAGACCATGTAATGTAGTTTTTAGTAATAACACTGTGGTATACAGTAGTAAATGGTGGGAGAAGTCGGGGACGCCCGAGGAATACAACTCTGCACCAGAATGAGATACGCAGTTGAATTAAAGACCATGTAATGTAGTTTTTAGTAATAACACTGTGGTATACAGTAGTAAATGGTGGGAGAAGTCGGGGACGCCCGAGGAATACAACTCTGCACAGGAAGGAGATACGCAGTCGAATTAAAGACCATGTAATGTAGTTTTTAGTAGTAAATGGTGGAAGAAGTCGGGGACGCCCGAGGAATACAACTCTGCACAGGAATCAGATACGCAGTCGAATTAAAGACCATGTAATGTAGTTTTTAGTAATAACACTGTGGTATACAGTAGTAAATGGTGGGAGAAGTCGGGGACGCCCGAGGAATACAACTCTGCACAGGAAGGAGATACGCAGTCGAATTAAAGACCATGTAATGTAGTTTTTAGTAGTAAATGGTGGAAGAAGTCGGGGACGCCCGAGGAATACAACTCTGCACAGGAATCAGATACGCAGTCGAATTAAAGACCATGTAATGTAGTTTTTAGTAATAACACTGTGGTATACAGTAGTAAATGGTGGGAGAAGTCGGGGACGCCCGAGGAATACAACTCTGCACCAGAATGAGATACGCAGTTGAATTAAAGACCATGTAATGTAGTTTTTAGTAATAACACTGTGGTATACAGTAGTAAATGGTGGGAGAAGTCGGGGACGCCCGAGGAATACAACTCTGCACAGGAATCAGATACGCAGAAGAATTAAAGACCATGTAATGTAGTTTTTAGTAATAACACTGTGGTATACAGTAGTAAATGGTGGGAGAAGTCGGGGACGCCCGAGGAATACAACTCTGCACCAGAATGAGATACGCAGTTGAATTAAAGACCATGTAATGTAGTTTTTAGTAATAACACTGTGGTATACAGTAGTAAATGGTGGGAGAAGTCGGGGACGCCCGAGGAATACAACTCTGCACCAGAATGAGATACGCAGTCGAATTAAAGACCATGTAATGTAGTTTTTAGTAATAACACTGTGGTATACAGTAGTAAATGGTGGAAGAAGTCGGGGACGCCCGAGGAATACAACTCTGCACAGGAAGGAGATACGCAGTCGAATTAAAGACCATGTAATGTAGTTTTTAGTAATAACACTGTGGTATACAGTAGTAAATGGTGGGAGAAGTCGGGGACGCCCGAGGAATACAACTCTGCACAGGAATCAGATACGCAGAAGAATTAAAGACCATGTAATGTAGTTTTTAGTAATAACACTGTGGTATACAGTAGTAAATGGTGGGAGAAGTCGGGGACGCCCGAGGAATACAACTCTGCACAGGAATCAGATACGCAGAAGAATTAAAGACCATGTAATGTAGTTTTTAGTAATAAAACTGTGGTATACAGTAGTAAATGGTGGGAGATGTCGGGGACGCCCGAGGAATACAACTCTGCACAGGAATCAGATACGCAGAAGAATTAAAGACCATGTAATGTAGTTTTTAGTAATAACACTGTGGTATACAGTAGTAAATGGTGGGAGAAGTCGGGGACGCCCGAGGAATACAACTCTGCACAGGAATCAGATACGCAGAAGAATTAAAGACCATGTAATGTAGTTTTTAGTAATAACACTGTGGTATACAGTAGTAAATGGTGGGAGAAGTCGGGGACGCCCGAGGAATACAACTCTGCACAGGAATCAGATACGCAGAAGAATTAAAGACCATGTAATGTAGTTTTTAGTAATAACACTGTGGTATACAGTAGTAAATGGTGGGAGAAGTCGGGGACGCCCGAGGAATACAACTCTGCACAGGAATCAGATACGCAGAAGAATTAAAGACCATGTAATGTAGTTTTTAGTAATAACACTGTGGTATACAGAAGTAAATGGTGGGAGAAGTCGGGGACGCCCGAGGAATACAACTCTGCACAGGAATCAGATACGCAGAAGAATTAAAGACCATGTAATGTAGTTTTTAGTAATAACACTGTGGTATACAGTAGTAAATGGTGGGAGAAGTCGGGGACGCCCGAGGAATACAACTCTGCACAGGAATCAGATACGCAGAAGAATTAAAGACCATGTAATGTAGTTTTTAGTAATAACACTGTGGTATACAGTAGTAAATGGTGGGAGAAGTCGGGGACGCCCGAGGAATACAACTCTGCACAGGAATCAGATACGCAGAAGAATTAAAGACCATGTAATGTAGTTTTTAGTAATAACACTGTGGTATACAGTAGTAAATGGTGGGAGAAGTCGGGGACGCCCGAGGAATACAACTCTGCACAGGAATCAGATACGCAGAAGAATTAAAGACCATGTAATGTAGTTTTTAGTAATAACACTGTGGTATACAGTAGTAAATGGTGGGAGAAGTCGGGGACGCCCGAGGAATACAACTCTGCACAGGAATCAGATACGCAGAAGAATTAAAGACCATGTAATGTAGTTTTTAGTAATAACACTGTGGTATACAGTAGTAAATGGTGGGAGAAGTCGGGGACGCCCGAGGAATACAACTCTGCACAGGAATCAGATACGCAGAAGAATTAAAGACCATGTAATGTAGTTTTTAGTAATAACACTGTGGTATACAGTAGTAAATGGTGGGAGAAGTCGGGGACGCCCGAGGAATACAACTCTGCACAGGAATCAGATACGCAGAAGAATTAAAGACCATGTAATGTAGTTTTTAGTAATAACACTGTGGTATACAGTAGTAAATGGTGGGAGAAGTCGGGGACGCCCGAGGAATACAACTCTGCACAGGAATCAGATACGCAGAAGAATTAAAGACCATGTAATGTAGTTTTTAGTAATAACACTGTGGTATACAGTAGTAAATGGTGGGAGAAGTCGGGGACGCCCGAGGAATACAACTCTGCACAGGAATCAGATACGCAGAAGAATTAAAGACCATGTAATGTAGTTTTTAGTAATAACACTGTGGTATACAGTAGTAAATGGTGGGAGAAGTCGGGGACGCCCGAGGAATACAACTCTGCACAGGAATCAGATACGCAGAAGAATTAAAGACCATGTAATGTAGTTTTTAGTAATAACACTGTGGTATACAGTAGTAAATGGTGGGAGAAGTCGGGGACGCCCGAGGAATACAACTCTGCACAGGAATCAGATACGCAGAAGAATTAAAGACCATGTAATGTAGTTTTTAGTAATAACACTGTGGTATACAGTAGTAAATGGTGGGAGAAGTCGGGGACGCCCGAGGAATACAACTCTGCACAGGAATCAGATACGCAGAAGAATTAAAGACCATGTAATGTAGTTTTTAGTAATAACACTGTGGTATACAGTAGTAAATGGTGGGAGAAGTCGGGGACGCCCGAGGAATACAACTCTGCACAGGAATCAGATACGCAGAAGAATTAAAGACCATGTAATGTAGTTTTTAGTAATAACACTGTGGTATACAGTAGTAAATGGTGGGAGAAGTCGGGGACGCCCGAGGAATACAACTCTGCACAGGAATCAGATACGCAGAAGAATTAAAGACCATGTAATGTAGTTTTTAGTAATAACACTGTGGTATACAGTAGTAAATGGTGGGAGAAGTCGGGGACGCCCGAGGAATACAACTCTGCACAGGAATCAGATACGCAGAAGAATTAAAGACCATGTAATGTAGTTTTTAGTAATAACACTGTGGTATACAGTAGTAAATGGTGGGAGAAGTCGGGGACGCCCGAGGAATACAACTCTGCACAGGAATCAGATACGCAGAAGAATTAAAGACCATGTAATGTAGTTTTTAGTAATAACACTGTGGTATACAGTAGTAAATGGTGGGAGAAGTCGGGGACGCCCGAGGAATACAACTCTGCACAGGAATCAGATACGCAGAAGAATTAAAGACCATGTAATGTAGTTTTTAGTAATAACACTGTGGTATACAGTAGTAAATGGTGGAAGAAGTCGGAGACGCCCAAAATATACATTAGTAATAGCGAAGCCACTAGTTTTTTACAAGAAAAAAAACTTTCATTTTTCCACTAAAAGTACAGCATGTATAAAAAAATATGTCGGACTCCGTCATGTTTTTATTTTGATGAAATAAGATTATAATCATGTTATTACTTCTTAATTACCTTTATCAAAAATCTTACGATAAAGTTATAATTAAAAGTGAAATGTTGGTTTATCTTTGCAATTATCGCGGTATATGACAAACATGACGTATCAAAATCAAAAATAAAAACGTTTGTAAAAATTTCCATATATATTATTCCACCAAGTTCTTTTCCGATTTTCCAGGAAGATTTTTTTTTCAGAAAATACACAATTTCTGTGGCGTTCTTTAATTTCTTGAATTCTGATTGACAGTAAATTTCTTAGTTGGGAGTTTGTTACTTAGCATAAATTAGTTTTCATTCGTTTAGTGAATTTCAAAGAAACGAAGTTATACTACATACATGTAGTCTAGAAGCCATTCACAAATTCGTAAATTATTGCATATATTCTAACATTTGCTGTTGGACATACAAAGGGGCAAAACTCTACCATCAGGGAACTTTACTAAATTGGGCGAAGCCGATCAAAAAGCCGCCCGCAGGTACTAGCAGCAAAAAACCGGAGCGAGTTTTTATCTGCTAGTTAATGAAGAGAGGTACATTAATTGATAATCTAATCAAATACATCTTGCTTTGTGTGATTACGCGTAAAAGTGTCTAATATATTATAATATTCATCATTAAGGTGGCACTAAAAAAGCATCACCAATCATTCAGCTAATAGTCTCTACAGAAACGACAAAATGCTGAGTAAGTACCAATTTCTTTAGTAATCACAGTTATGAACTGCTCAAAAACTATTTTTATGCGAATACCGCACAACTGTGCGGATCCAGAGGCTCAACGGCACCCCCAATTGGGGTACATTGTGAGATTAAAGGTAGTGTGAAAGAGATTCTGTGGAGAGGATGGTTGGGAAGTACCTGGAAGTATCTGGTTATCCAGAACTTGTCACCCAACACGGCGAAATACACCAACAACGTTGTGATTCTGAATAAGGGTTTATTACCATTCACCTTTAGTTGCTATTTTGTTGCTTACTATATTTCATGTTTTTCACTTATTTACATCAATTTTTATTGTTTATTTGCCATATCCTAGTTATTAAGATATAGATTTACTATTTTTGCAATCTAAATATCATTCCTAACTCCTAAACTAAACTCAACAGCTAGTTCTCTTCATGGATACTTAAAAATGTGTATTTGACAATTTTGTTTATGTTTATGTTTATTTTTGCGACAATATTATAATTTTAAATGGATTAATAGATTAATATATATGTATAATCTGTTAGCCATCACCAATTTAGCACATTGTACACGGTGTCCAGAAACTAGTGGTATAGCCGAACATGTGAATCATGGAAGTAAGAAGTTCCATGGGGTGAATCTACGTCATATACGAACCTGAAAAACCATTATTTTATATCAGAGCATTTCGATTTTTTCCCTTTTTTTATTTTTCCGGCAACGAAAGGTTATCGCACCCATACCAGCTCGGTACCGAGCTGAAAAATTCCTACTATGGACTCGATTTACTCGAAAACGAATTCTCTAATAAAATAGGTACATATATAAGTTTTACTACAAAATCGAATAAAATTTTTAAAAAATCGGTAATTTCAGCCGCTTAATATTTCCTAATGTTTTTACCCTATTAGTAGTATGCTGGGACGTGCAAGTCTGTGAGCCAGAAGTAAGCTCTGTTTTTCCTTATTTTTTTAACAGATAATCAACATCACAGGCCTTAGGATCTTACAAAAAAATGATGACAACCGTTTTCCTTCAAATCGGTATAGATCTCACTTATTTTCATAAAATCACGTATAACCGTCAGTTTTATCAGCATGCCCACGTCATTTATGCCTCTTTAATCGCATATTGGATCTAAAAAAATCAAATACAGTTATTAAATCGCTCAATCAAGGCGTGAATGTTCATTCTTTGCATTATCTGATCTTGTTGGCCTTAAGAGGAACGACTGCGCAGCCTTTTTACAAAACCAAATTGAATAATATTTTTTTTAAATTATAAGGTAAAGCAAATATCAGTACGGATATGTGCTATTTTATTTAGTTGTGCTTCAATTTATAAAATACTCGGCGTTGCTCAACTTTTCTCTACTTTCAATAAATAAAATATCCATGAATTATAAATATAAACCTTCCGGAAGAAATTCTCTAAATGATAGTGAAAACCCTATCAAACTCCGTTGCATAGTTAAGAAGAGTGAAAGAAGAGACGCGGGTAGTGACTTGGTTTTATACTAAAGAGATAGGCTAAGAAGCAACTGTTTGTGACAACTAATTATAAGCAATAATTAATCGCCTGAAATATGAATACAAATTGAAAATATCTCCCGAGTAAAAATAAATGCCGCCAACGGGAATTCAACCCGTGCCTTCAGATGTCCGGTTAGCTATGTCGGCTTATTTCCAACACGCCAAATAATTCAATATGTAGGGGCAACTGCTGTACCTGTGGACAAAATCCCGATTTTTCAATAAAACAATATTTTTAATTTTTTAGGTGTAACATTTTAATTAGATTATTTTTTTATTTGGAAAAGAAATAGTTAAGACACAATAATTACTATTAATAATTTATTTTAACCACTTCAGTGTCGAGTTATTAACATTTATAAAAAAACGGCATATTTGTCCATAGGTACAACTACCCAATGTACCTATGGACACACATCATTGTACCTGTGGACGCGTTTGTACTTGTGGACAGTAATAATATAAATAAACAAAAAATAAAGAAATATAAGAAAGAAACCGTCTTAACTTAACAAGTAATAATAATAACATTTTAATGGTGTGCATTCCGTTAAATAGTCTTATTTATTAGCATCACACGCAACTCTGTATAACTCTTCCGAATCAATACTATCCTGATCTCCATCAGTATCTTCAGATAGTATAAAGAATCTCTGGCATATGAAAGAATTCTCGTCATCTGAATCTGAATAATTCTCTTGTGTGCACTTAGAGTGAAACACACTTAGGACGGGTTGTTTCGGAGTATTTGAACAATTCATCAAATTTCAACGTTCATTTTCAAGTTCTGTGAAAGATTTTTTCTGTTTTTCTGTTTTTTTCAGTTTTGTCAAGCAACTAGCCTATAATGATATACTAATAGAACTTCAATTGGACTTTCACAGATCCCAGAAATGAACGTTGAAATTTGATGAATTGTTCAAATACTCCGAAACAACCAGTCCTTAGGACGGGTTCGGACGGGTTCGGACAAGTTCTGTGAAAGATTTTTTCAAGTTCTGTTTTAATTTCAGTTTTGTCAAGCAATTAGCCTACAATGATATAATAACAGAACTTGAATAGGATTTTCACAGAACCCGAAAATGAACGTTGAAATTTGATGAATTGTTGAACAATTCATCAAATTTCAACGTTTATTTTCAAGTTCTGTGAAAGATTTTTTCAAGTTCTGTTTTTATTTCAGTTTTGTCAAGCAACTAGTCTACAATGATATAAAAACAGAACTTGAATAAGTCTTTCACAGAACCCGAAAATGAACGTTGAAATTTGATGAATTGTTCAAATTCTCCGAAACAACCCGTCCTTAGAGTGGTAATAACCTTGGCATAAGTTACATGTCAGGATGTTAATTTTGTTTTCATATTGTCTACAAACTGTGCATATAACAAGCGTAACATCGCTTATTATTTTAATCTTGCTGGTGCTGGGCTTGTCTAAATCAATTAATGTTTTATCTTTGATGCTGGGACCTTTTGAACCCTTTAAGCTTTATTTTTTCCTCCCCTTACATTAGCCTTTATTTTGTTGTGATTTCTTTTTAAAGATGCGTTCATTATCTCATTTTTTTCGGGGGTGTCTGTCAGTATTCTAGTCCTACAAGGTTTTCTTCCTCGGTTTTCTGTCTTCCTGGGTGGTGCTTTAGGGAATGTACATACACGCTCTATATAACTATAAATGCACTTGAAATAGAAACAAAATAAATTCTTAAACTTTAAAAGATATATTGATTGTACCTGTGGACAGTCCACAGGTACAATCATCGTGTTGTCCACAGGTACAATTTTGACATTATAAGCTAAAATTGTTATAATGGCTAAGATAATCTACTAAGAAGGTTTAAATATCGTCAATGGATATATGATATGTTATTTTTCAAGTAAAACTAAATACATATCGAAATTTGTGATTCGGGTATTAGGAAAAACCGTTTCAATATGGTAATTAACTAACTTTTTATTAAAAAATATTGTAGTTTGCTGCGCTTTCCAAGTTGGGACAGAAGAGAAATGGCCGTTAGTCAGTGTTGCCATATAACAAAATTACTACATGTTAATATTTTTTTTGTAATTTTAGGTTGTACAGTTTGTGAAATATGCATAGTGTCCATAGGTAAAACCGTCCACAGGTACAGCAGTTGCCCCTACTAGTACCTCAATCAACAATTACTGCTTATTATAATTTTTTCCACCTGTAAACAACCTACTTATTTTACGTATTTTTTTTGGTTAATTCCGCAAAACTGTGTAGATGTAGCATTCTGTATTCAACTTGTAATTATAAATCATCGTCAATGTTTATGTTCAAAACAGATTTTTGTATTTATTTATGCAACACCTCACAAGAGCGCCCTTGTCTTTATAGTGTAAAGGCGGGGGGGCTATGTCGCCACCCGATTGGGCAGCGTAGTGAGGCGGTTTAAGGTAGAAGCTGTAGGAAAGGATTAATTAATGCGGGTCTTCAAGAGGCCGAAGCTCTTCATGATTAGAAAACTGTAGAAAGCATCAGGAAGATATTGATGCAACTATTGTTTGGAGTATTGATAAGAAACTCGTTTTTATTTTCCAAGAGCGTTCAGTTATGAGGTTTACGATGTCGCACGATACTGGATAATATATTAATTACAAAATTAAAGATATGTCTCTAAAGCACATGACTTGCTAGGACTTGGGAATTGTGTGTGACGCTTGTTTGACATTTCATTATCACGTTGAAAAGATCTGTAATTCAGCCACAAAGATGTTAGATTTTGTCATACGCATTCCAAAGGAGTTAAGTAATCTGCCAGTATTAAGGCTGCTTTATTTGGCATATTACGTAGCATTTCCGAGAGTAGATCTCAGGTATTTGCGATTTATATTCAAGTATGTGTCATAAAATATTTTTTTCCGATATCTCTACACAAGAGAATTTGGTTTTTATCCATGGTTGTTTCCAACAGCATTTATCTCGGGAATGCAAGGTGGGATATTGCATTACTGCTGACAGCTTATAAGCTTCTGAATGGTGTATTATCAATATCAGACATTCTGGCTAAAACAGGATTCTATGTCCTGAATAATTTTACGCAAGGCCGCCACACAGGATTCTGATACTTCCGGGTGCAGAACTAACTTACCAATGCGGAGGCCCCTGGGAAGACTTACTAGGTCAATCGATTTTGCATTTTATTAGTTCTTGTAAAATAAATGATTAGGTAACTCATTTATCATGTTCCCTTCTTGCAGAAAGCATAACACTTTTACTGGTGGTGTCCCTCCTGGGGTGCACCTGGGCGGCTTGTCCTCTGGCAGGAGACCTCGTGATGTCCCACAAAGCAGACACCACTAAATACGTCGTCTGCCGAGAAGGGACTGAGTTGATTCTGAGTTGCGACGACGGGACTGCTTACAATCCCCTGACAAAGGTAATAATACCTTTTTTGCACCAACTATACATATCATTCCCCACTAGCTCGATTTCACCGTACTGCCAATACATATACAGACCATTATATGAAAAAATTACCTAGTGGCGCCATCTACCCACGAACTATGATAATCCACGCAGTAAATACAATATGGCAGCAGATTTTGTTAAAGAGAAATTGTATATTGTCAAATTTAATCTTCTCCATATCTGGCCAGTGAGGAAATCTTGGAGTGAATTGGCCATGCCAGTTATTGGTGTCATAAATAACATACTCTCTTTAAAAAATAGAAATGTATTGTTTTTTTCATTTGAAAAAGTTATCATTCACCATGTAAAGTTTAACAATCAATGAAATTTTAAACCTTTATACTAATAAAGGTACTAAATGTAATATGTATTTTTTGTTCTATTTAATATGTTTATGATTTATTTGCAGATATGCGAGTTTTTCGGCTCTCGGTCGAAAATAGTACCCACGTGCTTGTCCAACCAGACGGAAACCCTGTACTTCCCGCACGAAACTTCCTGCTCCTTGTTTTACACGTGCGCCTATGGTGTCACCAATCTGCAGACATGTCCAGAAGGCCTTGAATACAACCAGGACCTTCGGGTTAGTACTTATAGTTAGTATATCACATGTAGTCCCTGACCCCACTTAGAGACAGCCTGGGTTTTGACTTCCTCGTAAATTATTGTCTTTCATCAATAGACATTGATACATAAGATTCCAAAACCGCTGTGCTTGTATAATGTATAGAAATAGGACCATAGAGTTGGGTGAGACAAACCCTTCATAGGGTAAATAATTTTTTGATCGAAGTCCGACGGGGTACGCGTGACGTCATACGTACCTTGGATTTGTCGGTTAATAGTAACGTCAGTCTCACTCGGGTTGGTATGAAAACAAAAAGGAACTCGATATAAATATTTAGAAAAATATCCAAAAATATTAATTCTTTTAAAATATGTATTTGTAAACCGCAGTAGTGATCCGTTAGTGAGTATGCGCAGCCAAACTTGGCATTTAAATGTCCGCATTCTTAATGCACGCGGCCGGTAAACCCAATGCATTATTTTTTCAAATCAATTATTCTTAGACTATAAAATAAATTAATCATAAGTCAGGAGCACACACTGAAAAGTTAGAATATCTTGATCCTTAACCTCCAAATGGCACAAACTTCCCCAATGACGTGTTTCTCGTACAAACATACTCCACAGCTCTCGCTCCAACTTCCCTGGCGTTGGGCACGTTTGTGTTGTTTGCATATCCAAGGGAATGTCCCAAGGAATCCCTTCTGGATCCCACGTAATAATATTCATGTACAAGCCATTGAAAGAAGACTAAATAAATTCTTACGTTTTATAAGTTTTGAAATAAGGATTCCTGCAAATTATTGACACTTTTTAAAATTATATTGTCAAACAGAAGGATTTTCACTGACTCAGTATTCCTATATAAAATTCTAAATTAAGCCTTTTGTACCGGACGGCAGGTGGATGTACACAAATAATTATTAAGTCCAAACACCTTTAAAAACACTAATTCAGTACACCTTTGATAGCCCAGAGTAAGCTTTCGGATTCCATTAAGTAATATTAGAAGTCGGGATTTATTTGAGCGCGAAGATTCTGTGACTAACTACCATATGTATTCCTCTCTGCCCAGAACACTAATGGATGGAAATAATTATACCGAGTCAGTCGAAATCTTCAATTTCTCTCTAAACAAATACAAAATGTTGTTACTGAAGCAGTTTGGTTATGTATCATAACCAGGGAATTATTTTAAATGTATCCGTTTTACAAGAGGGTTAAAGAGTCGGCAATGTGTGAATGCGGTGCGGGGGAAAACAACGAACATGTAGTCCCTGGCAGAATTGATGTGGTCCACAGAGTGACGCCTCAGGCTCTAGACTGGCTCGAAGACCTAAAAGTTCTCTCTCGACACGTATAAAAGAATCAGTAGAATAACCAAGTACTTTCCATAGTTTTCTTTCCCTTTGAGAGTGTCTTTAAACTGTATTAATAATTGTATTATTATGATTTCAGTCGTGCGATTGGCCATCTCCAAACGGATGCTTTGCCTACACAACAACATCACCTCCAACATATCCCACAACGGTAACCACAACTATAGCCCCGACCGAGGGTACAACCGCAACTGAAAGCACAACTGAGGTCATAACTGAACCCGCAACAGAAAGCACAACTGAGGTCATAACTGAACCCGCAACAGAAAGCACAACTGAGGTCATAACTGAACCCGCAACAGAAAGTACAACTGAGGTCATAACTGAACCCGCAACTGAAACCACACCTGAGATTACGTCGGAGGGGCCAACTGATTCCACACCTATAGACCCTCCGGTAAAATGTCCACTCAACGGGACAGGAGTAACACTTTTTCCGCATCCAACCGAATGCTCAAAGTTCTACATATGCTGGAATGGAATACCAACCGAGATGGAATGTGACTTTGATTACGAATTCGATGTTGCAGCTGGGGTGAGTATGACTTTTTTGACCGCTTGACTTTGTCTGTAAAATACCTTGCGGTAAGCCACTAGTCGTACAGAAAGCTTTCGATAGTGAACATTTTGTTTTAAATCAGTTTAGGATTTGATAAATAACTAGTTAACCATTTTAGCATATTATCTCTTCTTCCCAGGGCATATAGTTTTTGGATTAGTAGCTTATGGGATAATTTGTCTAATATCTTCTACATGTCTGTATATATGAAGTCGACTTGTTTATTTTTTTGCAAAAGATTCTAATATGTAGTTTTGAGATATTGTTAAGTTAGTTGCGATTGATCTGCCTTTGATAAAACCGTCTTGTTTTTGGTCAATTAATTTTACTAATTTGGGATAAATTTTATTGGGTAGTACTAATTATAAACAAATGGGGCGATAATTGGTTGTATCGGTTTCGTCCCCGTTTTTGAAGATAGGTATAATGAAGATTGATTTGACAGCAGCTTGGAAAATATCCAAGGTACAATAGACGATTGAACAGTAATGCAAGTTGTTTAGAATGTTATCCGGGCCAGCGGATTTGTCAGTGTCCAAGGAAAGTAATTTCTTTTCGCAATATTTTAGTGTAATATGGCAATTTGTTAAATGTGTAGTCTTACTAAATGTGTATTCGGGTATTTTATCATCTGGAAATAAACACATGAACGGTAGCCTTTATTAAAAGTAAAAAAGATTAACAGAGAAGACATTATTTACGCCAGCAGGGTAAAAATACGCCTACATCCTCTACCCGATGGATCCGGACTTGCTACCCCTCGCGATACCCGCCCCCGAAACATTGTGGCCAAACTCGTTACCAAGAAACTGAAGGACGAACTGATTGCCGCCATCAAGAAGAAGAAAGGACTCGACTGCAGTAGCATAGGTTTAGCCGGAGGGAAAATATTTATTAACGACCAACTCACAAGAAAAAACAAATATCTATTACGTTCCGCGAAAGAGTTTAAAAACGCTAACAATTTCAATTTTTTATGGGTGCGAAACTCCAAGATATATATAAGGAAGAACGATACCTCTCCCGCAATCCTAATATCTGGCCTGGCTCAATTATCAAACTTGTTATAACTTCAAAACCTTCTACCTTGTCTACTCACTTTTTTTATAACTCATTAAATTCAACTTATCCATCATTTACTCCCACGCTCACAACACACCACAACAACACACTCATTCTACCCATAACAGCCGCTAAAATGTTTAACAATCATACCTACACACTTGCACATTCAATATATTATCAAGCGTTACACTCGCCTAATGCATATCCCAGTGGACTTGTGACAGACAACAATAAATTGGTAATTTACTTCGCTCTCTTATGTCCGAAAAATTAATAATTTTTTATCAAAACGCGCGTGGCCTTTGCACTAAAACGAAAGAGTTTTATCATAATGTTTTGTCAAATGAATTCGATATAATTTTAATTACTGAAACATGGTTAGTAGACAGCATATCTGACAACGAGCTCTTCGACCCCAGGTATAATATTTACAGAAAAGATAGAGACACGCCCCTAACGGGTAAAACCAAAGGAGGTGGTGTCGCAATAGGTATAAAAAAAGAATTTACTGTTCACTCACGCGACTCGTGGAGCTCGGAAGCTGAAGACATCTGGATTTCACTAGCATTAAAAGACCCAAAACGCCGTAAATCTAATATTCACATATGTTGTTCGTACTTACCCGGAGTCGGTCCAAAGCTATCAAATACTCAGCGTTTATCCTTTCTCAACAGTCATACGTCCAGAATTTCCGATTTAACCACAAACTATCCAAACGATATCTTCTTATTAATTGGCGATTACAACATGCCTAACATCATCTGGAACACCACATATCATCCCCGTGGTACTGACATCTGCTCCACCACCCTCCTTAACTGTCTATCTTATTCGGATTTAAAACAATACAACCACATTCCAAACAGGTACGGTAGAACACTCGACCTAGTGCTCTGTAACACCACAGTCTGCGTCACTCCTGCCGACTCTCCTCTGGTTCCGGAGGACGCACATCATACATCCTTAATAGTTGAACTCAATATTTACGCCCCCATAACCACTTCCTCACCCCAGACGATCAAGTTATTCAATAAAGTCAACTATGACCTAGTCAATGACGCTCTGGCAAAAACTGACTGGTCTTCTGTTTTAAACGCACAGGACGTTAACACGGCGGTTAACAGCTTTTACCTAATCATCGACGCCTTAATAGATGACTTTGTTCCAAAGAAAGTTGTGAAACCAACCAATTTCCCAACGTGGTACTCATCGGCTCTTATTAACATTACAAAAGAAAAGCTGAAATTCTTTCGAGCCTGGAAACGCCACAAGAACCCACTAGATTACCAAACCTTTTCACTGCTCCGAAAAAGACAAAAGAAAATTGCTACTCTCACATACCACAATTATATTTCACATTTAGAACATTCTATACAAAATAATACAAAAAAAATATGGAGCTTTGTCAAAACGCAAAGAAAATCTCCCTACATGCCGGAACACCTAACATACGGCTCGAAAATCGCACACAACAGTAAGGAGATCACTGACCTGTTTGCTGACTATTTCTCTACCGTCTTCACTGATCATACCCCAAATCTAGCACCTGA
This sequence comes from Hesperophylax consimilis, assembly GCF_061612785.1. NCBI lineage: Eukaryota > Metazoa > Arthropoda > Insecta > Trichoptera > Limnephilidae > Hesperophylax > Hesperophylax consimilis. The sequence goes on from NC_142862.1 coordinate 27,161,540, forward strand.
TGTCAAGGAACCTGATCCGTTAAATAATATAGCCATAAACTCAATTAAAATCAATGAAGACATCACCTACAAATATCTTTCATCCATTGACATTAACAAAGGACCTGGTTTAGATAGTTTGCCTGGTATCTTCATACGTAATTGTAGTAAATATATCACTATTCCGGTCAGCGCAATTTTCAAAAAATCATTAAGTGATGGAACGTTTCCTCATAAGTGGAAATCTGCCGTAATAACTCCCATTTATAAAAAAGGCGATAAACATGACGTTACAAACTATAGACCTATCTCTCAACTTCCTATCTTAAGTAAAATTCTTGAAAAAATCGTTTACGACCAACTTTACCCGACTATCGCTACAGCAATTACACCCAACCAACACGGATTCATGAAAAACCGGTCTACTACATCTAACCTGGTCCTATTTGTCAACTATTTGCACAGCAATATGGACGAAAGGGTACAGGTCGATGCTATGTACACCGATTTTTCAAAGGCCTTCGACCGCGTTATTCACTCAATTGTTTTAAATAAACTTACTCGTCTTGGAATACACGGTGACTTATTTAGATGGATTAAGTCATACATTAGTAATCGTAGTCAAATTATCTCAATAAATGGTGTCTTATCCAAAATAATCAACGCAACCTCGGGCGTTCCTCAGGGTTCTCACCTTGGTCCGCTTTTCTTTAACATATACTTAAACGACATAGGCTCATGTTTCCAACACTCAAAATTTTTAATGTTTGCAGATGATATGAAAATTTATAAAACGGTCATCTCTCTATCGGACTGTAGAGAGCTACAAAGTGACTTAGACAGGCTCTGCAACTATTGCACTGTTAATTATTTGGACCTCAATGTTTCGAAATGCCACACCATGTCCTTCACCAGAAACAAGCATATAATTAACTTTCCCTATTCACTCCGAGATGAACCCGTGATCTCAAAAAGCGAATGTAAAGACCTTGGAGTCTACGTAGACAGTAAACTTATATTTAATACGCACATTTCTTCAATCACTACCAGATCTTACAAAATGTTAGGTTTCGTACTGCGTCTGAGTAAATTATTTAAAAATCCTCGTACGCTAGTAATGCTTTATTCCTCACTAGTCAGAAGTACACTGGAATATGCATCGCCTGTCTGGAATCCCAAATACACTTACTATGTCAATAATATAGAGCGCATACAAAATAAATTCATTAAGTACCTAGGTTATAAATACAACAATAATTATATCTGCACTCTCCAATCCCTGAAATCCAGGCGAACGGTAGCTGACATGACATTTCTCCATAAAATAATACACAACGAAATAGACTGCTCAGAACTTCTATCCCAAATAAATTTTAACACCCCATTTAAAAGAACTCGACACACCAACCTTTTTTACACAACTAGTAATAATACAAACGCTGCAGCCAATTCACCTATTTCTCGTATCCTTCAAACATTCAACTCAATTCAAACAAGCACAAACACCGATATATTTTTTGATTCTCTCCCTCTATATAAGAAAAACTTTTTTAGCACACTGAATTCGCCCACATAACACATACAACCACACACAGACACACATGCACACGTACACACACACAAACACTCACACACACCTCTCTCCTTCCCCAGCACACTAATTTAACTTAACTTAAAAATGTAACTTAACCGTAAAATGTATAATATACCTCATATGCATATATGTCAGCAACATGTCATTGGTACCAATTATTGTACTAACTTTTATAATTTTGTAACTATTGTCATCTATGTAATTATGTACTGTTTGTTTCTGCAATAAACAAAAATAAAAATAAAAATAAAAACAATATTGGGCCTAAATGTGACCCTTGAGGTACACCGCTTATGGCCACGATTTTTTACGATGGTTTATTATATATACATATCACTTCAAGCAATTTAATGTACCTTTTTAATATATTTTGAAGTTAAACTAATAATATGCAAATTAATTATTACAAGTATTGATAAAAAAAAACTTAATAATGACTTTTCTTAAATTTGAATATTCCAGGGATGCGTACCTATCTCTGATTCAGGCTGCACGGCATCCAAAACTTCCACAACTGAGATCACGACGGAATCCACAACTGTAACCCCACCTGAAACCACTACCACAGACCCATCTAGTTGTGCACTTAACGGGATATCATATTTTCCTCATCCAACCAGTTGCACCATCTACTTCATTTGCTATGATGGAGAATTAGCATACATCGGTGTTTGCAACCCTGGATACGAATTCGATATGGGAGCTAAGGTGAGTTTTCAATATTTACACAATGTAATAAATTTCTGTACCACCCTCGGAGAAAACTTACTGGCATAAAATATTGTTATTTTATTAACAATATGGTCAAACTATTAACATCCCTGTAAAAAACTGCATTTAACGAATGAGTTGAAGATTTCACAGATTTCATAACTAAGTATCAGTAAAACGCGAATGTCTTATGACGACGGCGGAACACGTGTTCATAAAAATACTAATATTGTCGCACTTCGTCATTATATTTATCAGGAAAAGAACACCTGCATGACCACGTGTTCCGATATATTCGGAAAGGACTATTAATTTTCAGGACATGGATTTCCATCACGTTTTTAACATGATTTCAATAAATCCATCATACTAATTTTTCGCACCAATTTTTTGACCGCACTTTGAAACCGTTCAGGTACGAAAATGAGGAGCTTTTTCACAAAAAAATTAAGTGTACATAATATTTATTGAGAATCTTTAAATGGTATTAGATTTGCTGAATAATAGGAAAAGCCATTTCATTTTCACAAATTCACCAAGCGGAATATCCTTATAGTTTTTTAGTCCAACAATATAATTATTATTATTTTAATAAATTATACTGAATGCTGTGATAATAAGATCCCTGGAGTGGATGTGTGTTATAACCATGTATTATCGTGTGAAAAATTGGGAGATTCTCAACGAACGCAAGGCTTATGTAAGCGTAATAAGTAGGATTAAGAAAGGGACTATTAGATGGTTATTGTATTTTCAAAGGGCATTTGAAACTATAGATAGAGAAATGCTCAAAGAAATTGGTTTCTCAGCTGTACCTATCAAATTAATAAAAGAGTATTTGAAAAACCGGAAAAGTAAATAATTAACGGAGAATAAATTAGGATTACCGCAGGTATCAGTCCTCGGACGTCTGTTAAATAATATTTTAATATTTTCAAAATGCGAAGTACGACTATCTTCCGACGATACACTAATATACAAAATTGGAGATAACCATGAAGAACTAATATATATTTTAAATAATGAACTGAATAAAGTATCTAGAAGGCAAAAAATGGCCAATAATACACAAGCTTAAATTAAATACAAAACATGTAAAAACTTTTTCACTTATTCTATTTATGTATTTAATACTTTAGGTACGAGTACTTGGAAATATAGTAATCCTTTTTATACTACCCACACTCAGGCAGTGCCTTAGTGGGTTTTCATTTCTTGTTTTTACTATTTATTATTATACATTATGTTATTATATACTATTTGTTATTATGTATTATATTTGTAAAGAAATGAGAATAAATAAAGTTAAAAAAAAAATACAAAAAATTGGACATAAGAACACATGTTACACACATAGGTAACATGAAATAGCTTTTCATTATTTAATTGTGCCATATATATGTCAACTGCAAGTGTTGCAAGTTTTTTCGGCCAGGTCTATGCTTCGACCCAATTTAAAACTGCTGATTTGAAAACCCATTAACGAAAGAATTCTAACATCAGGCTTGATTTACTCGAAAACCAAAGATCAAATAAAAAAAAATTAACTACAAAATCGGCTCCAAATGTGATGAAGATTCACCATTTTCCGGCTTGTAATGCGAGTTTCCGGACACCGTGTCAGAAGAGAGTTTTCCAGAGTAACAAATGATTCATTTGGCAAGAATATTATCGGAGAAATGTGAAAAGTTAACAGTAATCTACGTTACAAATTAGAAGTTACATTGATGAAATATATTTTTTTTACTAATTTACTAATATATCTTCTTTGTGTTTATATTTCAGGAATGCGTACTTGTCACTGGTTCAGGCTGCACTAAAACTACAACCCTTAACTCAAAACTAATAACCACAACTGATCACACTCTCATATTCACTCCAGAATGTGAACCAAACGGGACAGAAAGAACACTTATTCTGCATCCAACCAGATGCAATAGATACTACGTTTGCTGGGCGGGAATAACAACGATGGTGGAATGTAACACTGGTTACGAATTCGATCTTGAAGCCGAGGTAAGTTTTTACATAAGATTCTGTACTAGCGGTTTTTGAAATACCGAATAATAATTGACACGTCTTCAATAAACAGACCCTTTTAATATACTTCCTACTTTATGTAATAATTTCAGTTTAGATTATGCAGGTGTAATCTTGGAGTAAAAAGTTAGCTCAAACAAATATAACCAATCACTGAAATAGTTAAAAAATTCATGACCATTTAGTATATTATATTGAAAAGGTATCCTATTATAGCCTTCTTGTTACTATGCACATTATGTGGAAACATCTATTATTTCTGCGAAAGCATTATCAACTGCATGCAATATAGGTACAAGCGAGTATTAAATGACTCGGTCTCGATTTAAATATAATTCTGCATCCAGTAGTTCTTTTTGGTACATGAAAGGCAATTAGACTAAGTAAATCAGGGCCGTCTGTAAAACAAATTAACTTTTTTAAACAGACTCTATCGGAAACAAGTCGTCTATCTGAGAGTGATATTTTTATTCTTTCATCATAATTATTGTAATTTATGATTTCAATGGGTATACAGAGTTTATAGTTAACATATCTTAGAAATTTGAAT